>NW_025725207.1:0-38823 GCF_021461395.2 Schistocerca americana
GGGCCCTGTAATGACGATGGAACACTCAAATTGCGTCAAGATTCAATACATCGGCCTGCAGCCGACTTGTCTCCAAGGCTCTATTGCTTCCTCCGGCTCCTTATGGTCGTTCTCCTGTGAGTCTATATTTTCGAATCCGACGCAAAAATGATAGTGAATTGTAACGTTCAGGGCCTTGTAATGACGATGGAACACTCAAATTGCGTCGAGATTCAGTACATCGGCCTCCAGCCGACTTGTCTCCAAGGGTTTGTTGCTCCCTCGGCACCTTATGGTCGTTCTCCTGTGAGTTTAGATTATCGAATCCGACGAAAAAATGATAGTGAATTGTAACGTTCAGCGCCTCCTAATGACGATAGAAGACTCAAATTGCGTCGAGATTCAATACATCGACCTCCAGTCGACTTGTATCCAAGAGGATATTGCAGTCTCGGGCACCTCATGGTCGTTCTCTTGTAAGTCTAGATTTTCGAATCCGACGCAAAAATGATAGTCAATTGTAACGTTCAGGGCCTCCTAATGCCGATGGAACACTCAAATTGCGTCGAGATCCAATACATCGGCCTCCTGCCGACTTGTCTCCAAGGGTCTATTGCTGCCTCGGGCACCATATGGTCCTTCTCCTGTGAGTCTAGATTTTCGAATCCGACGCAAAAATGATAGTCAATTGTAACGTTCAGGGCCTTGTAATGACGATGGAACACTCAAATTGCGTCGAGATCCAATACATCGGCCTCCTGCCGACTTGTCTCCAAGGGTCTATTGCTGCCTCGGGCACCACATGGTCCTTCTCCTGTGAGTCTAGATTTTCGAATCCGACGCGAAAATGATAGTGAATTGTAACGTTTAGGGCCTCCTAATGACGATGGAACACTCAAATTGCGTCGACATTCAATACATCGGCCTCCAGCCGACTTGTCTCCAAGGGTCTGTTGCTGCCTCGGGCACCTTATGGTCGTTTCTCCTGTGAGTCTAGATTTTCGAATCCGACGCAAAAATGATAGTTAATTGTAACGAACAGGGCCTTGTAGTGACGATGGAACACTCAAATTGCGTCGAGATTCAATACATCGGCCTGCAGCCAACTTGTCTCCAAGGGTCTATTGCTGCCTCGGGCACCACATGGTCCTTCTCCTGTGAGTCTAGGTTTTCGAATCCGACGCGAAAATGATAGTGAATTGTAACGTTTAGGGCCTCCTAATGACGATGGAACACTCAAATTGCGTCGACATTCAATACATCGGCCTCCAGCCTACTTGTCTCCAAAGGTCTGTTGCTGCCTCGGGCACCTTATGGTCGTTCTCCTGTGAGTCTAGATTTTCGAATCCGACGCAAAAATGATAGTTAATTGTAACGTTCAGGGCCCTGTAATGACGATGGAACACTCAAATTGCGTCAAGATTCAATACATCGGCCTGCAGCCGACTTGTCTCCAAGGCTCTATTGCTTCCTCCGGCTCCTTATGGTCGTTCTCCTGTGAGTTTAGATTATCGAATCCGACGCAAAAATGATAGTGAATTGTAACTTTCAGCGCCACCTAATGACGATAGAAGACTCAAATTGCGTCGAGATTCAATACATCGACCTCCAGTCGACTTGTATCCAAGAGGATATTGCAGTCTCGGGCACCTCATGGTCGTTCTCTTGTAAGTCTAGATTTTCGAAACCGACGCAAAATGATAGTTAATTGTAACGTTTAGGGCCTCCTAATGACGATGGAACTCTCAGATTGCGTCGAGATTCAATACATCGGCCTCCAGCCGACTTGTTTCCAAGGGTCTATTGCTGCCTCGGGCACCTTATGGTCGTTCTCCTGTGAGTCTAGATTTTCGAATCCGACGCAAAAATGATTGTTAATTGTAACGTTCAGGGCCTCCTAATGACGATGGAACTCTCAGATTGCGTCGAGATTCAATACATCGGCCTCCAGCCGACTTGTCACCAAGGGTCTGTTGCTGCCTCGGGCACCTTATGGTCGTTCTCTTGTAAGTCTAGATTATCGAATCCGACGCAAAAATGATAGTTAATTGTAACGTTCAGGGCCTTGTAGTGACGATGGAACACTCAAATTTGTCGAGATTCAATACATCGGCCTGCAGCCGACTTGTCTCCAAGGGTCTATTGCTGCCTCGGGCACCACATGGTCCTTCTCCTGTGAGTCTAGATTTTCGAATCCGACGCGAAAATGATATGAATTGTAACGTTTAGGGCCTCCTAATGACGATGGAACACTCAAATTGCGTCGACATTCAATACATCGGCCTCCAGCCGACTTGTCTCCAAGGGGCTGTTGCTGCCTCGGGCACCTTATGGTCGTTCACCTGTGAGTCTAGATTTTCGAATCCGACGCAAAAATGATAGTCAATTGTAACGTTCAGGGCCTCCTAATGCCGATGGAACACTCAAATTGCGTCGAGATCCAATACATCGGCCTCCTGCCGACTTGTCTCCAAGGGTCTGTTGCTGCCTCGGGCACATTATGGACATTCTCTTGTATCTCTAGATTATCGAATCCGACGCAAAAATGATAGTGAATTGTGACGTTCAGGGCCTTGTAGTGACGATGGAACACTCATATTGCGTCGAGATTCAATACATCGGCCTGCAGCCGACTTGTCTCCAAGGGTCTATTGCTGCCTCGGGCACCACATGGTCCTTCTCCTGTGAGTCTAGATTTTCGAATCCGACGCGAAAATGATAGTGAATTGTAACGTTTAGGGCCTCCTAATGACGATGGAACACTCAAATTGCGTCGACATTCAATTCATCGGCCTCCAGGCTACTTGTCTCCAAAGGTATGCTGCTGCGTCGGGCACCTTATGGTCGTTCTCCTGTGAGTCTAGATTATCGAATCCGACGCAAAAATGATAGTGAATTGTAACGTTCAGCGCCTCCTAATGACGATAGAAGACTCAAATTGCGTCGAGATTCAATACATCGGCCTGCAGCCGACTTGTCTCCAAGGGTCTATCGCTGCATCGGGCACCACATGGTCCTTCTCCTGTGAGTCTAGATTTTCGAATCCGACGCGAAAATGATAGTGAATTGTAACGTTTAGGGCCTCCTAAAGACGATGGAACACTCAAATTGCGTCGACATTCAATACATCGGCCTCCAGCCTACTTGTCTCCAAAGGTCTGTTGCTGCCTCGGGCACCTTATGGTCGTTCTCCTGTGAGTCTAGATTATCGAATCCGACGCAAAAATGATAGTGAATTGTAACGTTCAGCGCCTCCTAATGACGATAGAAGACTCAAATTGCGTCGAGATTCAATACATCGACCTCCAGTCGACTTGTATGCCAGAGGATATTGCAGTCTCGGGCACCTCATGGTCGTTCTCTTGTAAGTCTAGATTTTCGAATCCGACGCAAAAATGATAGTTAATTGTAACGTTTAGGGCCTCCTAATGACGATGGAACTCTCAGATTGCGTCGAGATTCAATACATCGGCCTCCAGCCGACTTGTCTCCAAGGGTCTGTTGCAGCCTCGGGCACCTTATGGTCGTTCTTTTGTAAGTCTAGATTATCGAATCCGACGCAAAAATGATAGTTAATTGTAACGTTCAGGGCCTTGTAGTGACGATCGAACACTCAAATTGCGTCGAGATTCAATACATCGGCCTGCAGCCGACTTGTCTCCAAGGGTCTATTGCTGCCTCGGGCACCACATGGTCCTTCTCCTGTGAGTCTAGATTTTCGAATCCGACGCGAAAATGATATGAATTGTAACGTTTAGGGCCTCCTAATGACGATAGAACACTCAAATTGCGTCGACATTCAATACATCGGCCTCCAGCCGACTTGTCTCCAAGGGGCTGTTGCTGCCTCGGGCACCTTATGGTCGTTCTCCTGTGAGTCTAGATTTTCGAATCCGACGCAAAAATGATAGTCAATTGTAACGTTCAGGGCCTCCTAATGCCGATGGAACACTCAAATTGCGTCGAGATCCCTTACATCGGCCTCTTGCGTCGACATTCAATACATCGGCCTCCAGGCTACTTGTCTCCAAAGGTATGTTGCTGCGTCGGGCACCTTATGGTCGTTCTCCTGTGAGTCTAGATTTTCGAATCCGACGCAAAAATGATAGTTAATTGTAACGTTCAGGGCCCTGTGATGACGATGGAACACTCAAATTGCGTCAAGATTCAATACATCGGCCTGCAGCCGACTTGTCTCCAAGGCTCTATTGCTTCCTCCGGCTCCTTATGGTCGTTCTCCTGTGAGTCTATATTTTCGAATCCGACGCAAAAATGATAGTGAATTGTAACGTTTAGGGCCTCCTAATGACGATGGAACACTCAAATTGCGTCGAGATTCAGTACATCGGCCTCCAGCCGACTTGTCTCCAAGGGTTTGTTGCTCCCTCGGCACCTTATGGTCGTTCTCCTATGAGTTTAGATTATCGAATCCGACGCAAAAATGATAGTGAATTGTAACGTTCAGCGCCTCCTAATGACGATAGAAGACTCAAATTGCGTCGAGATTCAATACATCGACCTCCAGTCGACTTGTATCCAAGAGGATATTGCAGTCTCGGGCACCTCATGGTCGTTCTCTTGTAAGTCTAGATTTTCGAATCCGACGCAAAAATGATAGTTAATTGTAACGTTTAGGGCCTCCTAATGACGATGGAACTCTCAGATTGCGTCGAGATTCAATACATCGGCCTCCAGCCGACTTGTTTCCAAGGGTCTATTGCTGCCTCGGGCACCTTATGGTCGTTCTCCTGTGAGTCTAGATTTTCGAATCCGACGCAAAAATGATTGTTAATTGTAACGTTCAGGGCCTCCTAATGACGATGGAACTCTCAAATTGCGTCGAGATTCAATACATCGGCCTCCAGCCGACTTGCCTCCAAGGGGATATCGCTGCCTCGGGCACCACATGGTCCGTCTCCGGTGAGTCTAGATTTTCGAATCCGACGCAAAAATGATAGTTAATTGTAACGTTCAGGGCCTCCTAATGCCGATGGAACACTCAAATTGCGTCGACATTCAATACATCGGCCTGCAGCCGACTTGTCTCCAAGGGTCTATTGCTGCCTCGGGCACCACATGGTCCTTCTCCTGTGAGTCTAGATTTTCGAATCCGACGCAAAAATGATAGTCAATTGTAACGTTCAGGGCCTCCTAATGCCGATGGAAAACCGAAATTGCGTCGAGATCCAATACATCGGCCTCCTGCCGACTTGTCTCCAAGGGTCTATTGCTGCCTCGGGCACCACATGGTCCTTCTCCTGTGAGTCTAGATTTTCGAATCCGACGCGAAAATGATAGTGAATTGTAACGTTTAGGGCCTCCTAATGACGATGGAACACTCAAATTGCGTCGAGATTCAGTACATCGCCCTCCAGCCGACTTGTCTCCAAAGGGTCTGTTGCACCCTCGGCACCTTATGGTCGTTCTCCTGTGAGTTTAGGTTATCGAATCCGACGCAAAAATGACAGTGAATTGTAACGTTCAGCGCCTCCTAATGACGATAGAAGACTCAAATTGCGTCGAGATTCAATACATCGACCTCCAGTCGACTTGTATCCAAGAGGATATTGCAGTCTCGGGCACCTCATGGTCGTTCTCTTGTAAGTCTAGATTTTCGAATCCGACGATAAAATGATAGTTAATTGTAACGTTTAGGGCCTCCTAATGACGATGGAACTCTCAGATTGCGTCGAGATTCAATACATCGGCCTCCAGCCGACTTGTTTACAAGGGTCTATTGCTGCTTCGGGCACCTTATGGTCGTTCTCCTGTGAATCTAGATTTTCGAATCCGACGCAAAAATGATTGTTAATTGTAACGTTCAGGGGCTCCTAATGCCGATGGAACACTCAAATTGCGTCGAGATTCAATACATCGGCCTCCAGCCGACTTGTCTCCAAGGGTCTATTGCTGCCTCGGGCACCTTATGGTCGTTCTCCTGTGAGTCTAGATTTTCGAATCCGACGCAAAAATGATAGTGAATTGTAACGTTTAGGGCCTCCTAATGACGATGGAACACTCAAATTGCGTCGACATTCAATACATCGGGCTGCAGCCGACTTGTCTCCAAGGGTCTATTGCTGCCTCGGGCACCACATGGTCCTTCTCCTGTGAGTCTAGATTTTCGAATCCGACGCAAAAATGATAGTCAATTGTAACGTTTAGGGCCTCCTAATGCCGATGGAACACTCAAATTGCGTCGAGATCCAATACATCGGACTCCTGCCGACTTGTCTCCAAGGGTCTATTGCTGCCTCGGGAACCTTATAGTCGTTCCTTCCTGTGAGTCTAGATTTTCGAATCCGACGCAAAAATGATAGTTAATTGTAACGTTCAGGGCCCTGTAATGACGATGGAACACTCAAATTGCGTCAAGATTCAATACATCGGCCTGCAGCCGACTTGTCTCCAAGGGTCGATTGCTGCCTCGGGCACCACATGGTCCTTCTCCTGTGAGTCTAGATTTTCGAATCCGACGCAAAAATGATAGTTAATTGTAACGTTCAGGGCCTCCTAGTGACGATGGAACACTCAAATTGCGTCGAGATTCAATACATCGACCTCCAGTCGACTTGTACCCATAGGATATTGCAGTTTTGGGCACCTCATGGTCGTTCTCTTGTAAATCTAGATTTTCGAATCCGACGCAAAATTATAGTTAATTGTAACGTTTAGGGCCTCCTAATGACGATGGAACACTCAAATTGCGTCGAGATTCAATACATCGCCTCCAATCGACTTGTCTCCAAGGGTCTGTTGCTGCCTCGGGAACCTTATGGTCGTTCTCTTGTAAGTCTAGATTTTCGAATCCGACGCAAAAATGATAGTTAATTGAAACGTTCAGGGTCTCCTAATGCTGATGGAACTCTCAAATTGCGTCGAGATTCAATACGTCGTCCTCCAGCCGACTTGTCTCCAAGGGTCTATTGCTGCCTCGGGCACCTTATGGTCGTTCTCCTGTGAGTCTAGATTTTCGAATCCGACGCAAAAATGATTGCTAATTGTAACGTTCAGGGCCTCCTAATGCCGATGGAACACTCAAATTGCGTCGAGATTCAATACATCGGCCTCCAGCCGACTTGTCTCCAAGAGGATATCGCTGCCTCGGGCACCACATGGTCCGTCTCCGGTGAGTCTAGATTTTCGAATCCGACGCAAAAATGATAGTTAATTGTAACGTTCAGGGCTTTCTAATCCCGATGGAACACTCAAATTGCGTCGAGATTCAATACATCGGCCTCCAGCCGACTTGTCTCCAAGGGTCTGTTGCTGCCTCGGGCACCTTATGGTCGTTCTCTTGTAAGTCTAGATTATCGAATCCGACGCAAAAATGATAGTTAATTGTAACGTTTAGGGCCTCCTAATGACGATGGAACTCTCATATTGCGTCGACATTCAATACATCGGCCTCCAGCCGACTTGTTTCCAAGGGTCTATTGCTGCCTCGGGCACCTTATGGTCGTTCTCCTGTGAGTCTAGATTTTCGAATCCGACACAAAAATGATAGTTAATTGTAACGTTCAGGGCCTTGTAATGACGATGGAACGCTCAAATTGCGTCGAGATTCAATACATCGGCCTGCAGCGGACTTGTCTCCAAGGGTCTATTGCTGCCTCCGGCACCACATGGTCCTTCTCCTGTGAGTCTAGATTTTCGAATCCGACGCGAAAATGATAGTGAATTGTAACGTTTAGGGCCTCCTAATGACGATGGAACACTCAAATTGCGTCGACATTCAATACATCGGCCTGCAGCCGACTTGTCTCCAAGGGTCTATTGCTGCCTCGGGCACCACATGGTCCTTCTCCTGTGAGTCTAGATTTTCGAATCCGACGCAAAAATGACAGTCAATTGTAACGTTCAGGGCCTCCTAATGACGATAGAAGACTCAAATTGCGTCGAGATTCAATACATCGACCTCCAGTCGACTTGTATCCAAGAGGATATTGCAGTCTCGGGCACCTCATGGTCGTTCTCTTGTAAGTCTAGATTTTTTAATCCGACGCAAAAATGATAGTTAATTGTAACGTTTAGGGCCTCCTAATGACGATTGAACTCTCAGATTGCGTCGAGATTCAATACATCGGCCTCCAGCCGACTTGTTTCCAAGGGTCTATTGCTGCCTCGGGCACCTTATGGTCGTTCTCCTGTGAGTCTAGATTTTCGAATCCGACGCAAAAATGATTGTTAATTGTAACGTTCAGGGCCTCCTAATGACGATGGAACTCTCAAATTGCGTCGAGATTCAATACATCGGCCTCCAGCCGACTTGCCTCCAAGGGGATATCGCTGCCTCGGGCACCACATGGTCCGTCTCCGGTGAGTCTAGATTTTCGAATCCGACGCAAAAATGATAGTTAATTGTAACGTTCAGGGCCTCCTAATGCCGATGGAACACTCAAATTGCGTCGAGATTCAATACATCGGCCTCCAGCCGACTTGTCTCCAAGGGTCTATTGCTGCCTCGGGCACCTTATGGTCGTTCTCCTGTGAGTCTAGATTTTCGAATCCGACGCAAATATGATAGTTAATTGTAACGTTCAGGGCCTTGTAATGACGATGGAACACTCAAATTGCGTCGAGATTCAATACATCGGCCTGCAGCGGACTTGTCTCCAAGGGTCTATTGCTGCCTCGGGCACCACATGGTCCTTCTCCTGTGAGTCTAGATTTTCGAATCGGACGCGAAAATGATAGTGAATTGTAACGTTTAGGGCCTCCTAATGACGATGGAACACTCAAATTGCGTCGAGATCCAATACATCGGCCTCCTGCCGACTTGTCTCCAAGGGTCTGTCGCTGCCTCGGGCACCTTATGGACATTCTCTTGTATGTCTAGATTATCGAATCCGACGCAAAAATGATAGTGAATTGTAACGTTCAGGGCCTTGTAGTGACGTTGGAACACTCAAATTGCGTCGAGATTCAATACATCGGCCTGCAGCCGACTTGTCTCCAAGGGTCTATTGCTGCCTCGGGCACCACATGGTCCTTCTCCTGTGAGTCTAGATTTTCGAATCCGACGCGAAAATGATAGTGAATTGTAACGTTTAGGGCCTCCTAATGACGATGGAACACTCAAATTGCGTCGAGATTCAGTACATCGCCCTCCAGCCGACTTGTCTCCAAGGGTCTGTTGCACCCTCGGCACCTTATGGTCGTTCTCCTGTGAGTTTAGGTTATCGAATCCGACGCAAAAATGACAGTGAATTGTAACGTTCAGCGCCTCCTAATGACGATAGAAGACTCAAATTGCGTCGAGATTCAATACATCGACCTCCAGTCGACTTGTATCCAAGAGGATATTGCAGTCTCGGGCACCTCATGGTCGTTCTCTTGTAAGTCTAGATTTTCGAATCCGACGATAAAATGATAGTTAATTGTAACGTTTAGGGCCTCCTAATGACGATGGAACTCTCAGATTGCGTCGAGATTCAATACATCGGCCTCCAGCCGACTTGTTTACAAGGGTCTATTGCTGCTTCGGGCACCTTATGGTCGTTCTCCTGTGAATCTAGATTTTCGAATCCGACGCAAAAATGATTGTTAATTGTAACGTTCAGGGCCTCCTAATGACGATGGAACTCTCAAATTGCGTCGAGATTCAATACATCGGCCTCCAGCCGACTTGCCTCCAAGGGGATATCGCTGCCTCGGGCACCACATGGTCCGTCTCCGGTGAGTCTAGATTTTCGAATCCGACGCAAAAATGATAGTTAATTGTAACGTTCAGGGGCTCCTAATGCCGATGGAACACTCAAATTGCGTCGAGATTCAATACATCGGCCTCCAGCCGACTTGTCTCCAAGGGTCTATTGCTGCCTCGGGCACCTTATGGTCGTTCTCCTGTGAGTCTAGATTTTCGAATCCGACGCAAAAATGATAGTGAATTGTAACGTTTAGGGCCTCCTAATGACGATGGAACACTCAAATTGCGTCGACATTCAATACATCGGGCTGCAGCCGACTTGTCTCCAAGGGTCTATTGCTGCCTCGGGCACCACATGGTCCTTCTCCTGTGAGTCTAGATTTTCGAATCCGACGCAAAAATGATAGTCAATTGTAACGTTTAGGGCCTCCTAATGCCGATGGAACACTCAAATTGCGTCGAGATCCAATACATCGGACTCCTGCCGACTTGTCTCCAAGGGTCTATTGCTGCCTCGGGAACCTTATAGTCGTTCTTCCTGTGAGTCTAGATTTTCGAATCCGACGCAAAAATGATAGTTAATTGTAACGTTCAGGGCCCTGTAATGACGATGGAACACTCAAATTGCGTCAAGATTCAATACATCGGCCTGCAGCCGACTTGTCTCCAAGGGTCGATTGCTGCCTCGGGCACCACATGGTCCTTCTCCTGTGAGTCTAGATTTTCGAATCCGACGCAAAAATGATAGTTAATTGTAACGTTCAGGGCCTCCTAGTGACGATGGAACACTCAAATTGCGTCGAGATTCAATACATCGACCTCCAGTCGACTTGTACCCATAGGATATTGCAGTTTTGAGCACCTCATGGTCGTTCTCTTGTAAATCTAGATTTTCGAATCCGACGCAAAATTATAGTTAATTGTAACGTTTAGGGCCTCCTAATGACGATGGAACACTCAAATTGCGTCGAGATTCAATACATCGGCCTCCAATCGACTTGTCTCCAAGGGTCTGTTGCTGCCTCGGGAACCTTATGGTCGTTCTCTTGTAAGTCTAGATTTTCGAATCCGACGCAAAAATGATAGTTAATTGAAACGTTCAGGGTCTCCTAATGCTGATGGAACTCTCAAATTGCGTCGAGATTCAATACGTCGTCCTCCAGCCGACTTGTCTCCAAGGGTCTATTGCTGCCTCGGGCACCTTATGGTCGTTCTCCTGTGAGTCTAGATTTTCGAATCCGACGCAAAAATGATTGCTAATTGTAACGTTCAGGGCCTCCTAATGCCGATGGAACACTCAAATTGCGTCGAGATTCAATACATCGGCCTCCAGCCGACTTGTCTCCAAGAGGATATCGCTGCCTCGGGCACCACATGGTCCGTCTCCGGTGAGTCTAGATTTTCGAATCCGACGCAAAAATGATAGTTAATTGTAACGTTCAGGGCTTTCTAATCCCGATGGAACACTCAAATTGCGTCGAGATTCAATACATCGGCCTCCAGCCGACTTGTCTCCAAGGGTCTGTTGCTGCCTCGGGCACCTTATGGTCGTTCTCTTGTAAGTCTAGATTATCGAATCCGACGCAAAAATGATAGTTAATTGTAACGTTTAGGGCCTCCTAATGACGATGGAACTCTCATATTGCGTCGACATTCAATACATCGGCCTCCAGCCGACTTGTTTCCAAGGGTCTATTGCTGCCTCGGGCACCTTATGGTCGTTCTCCTGTGAGTCTAGATTTTCGAATCCGACACAAAAATGATAGTTAATTGTAACGTTCAGGGCCTTGTAATGACGATGGAACGCTCAAATTGCGTCGAGATTCAATACATCGGCCTGCAGCGGACTTGTCTCCAAGGGTCTATTGCTGCCTCCGGCACCACATGGTCCTTCTCCTGTGAGTCTAGATTTTCGAATCCGACGCGAAAATGATAGTGAATTGTAACGTTTAGGGCCTCCTAATGACGATGGAACACTCAAATTGCGTCGACATTCAATACATCGGCCTGCAGCCGACTTGTCTCCAAGGGTCTATTGCTGCCTCGGGCACCACATGGTCCTTCTCCTGTGAGTCTAGATTTTCGAATCCGACGCAAAAATGACAGTCAATTGTAACGTTCAGGGCCTCCTAATGACGATAGAAGACTCAAATTGCGTCGAGATTCAATACATCGACCTCCAGTCGACTTGTATCCAAGAGGATATTGCAGTCTCGGGCACCTCATGGTCGTTCTCTTGTAAGTCTAGATTTTTTAATCCGACGCAAAAATGATAGTTAATTGTAACGTTTAGGGCCTCCTAATGACGATTGAACTCTCAGATTGCGTCGAGATTCAATACATCGGCCTCCAGCCGACTTGTTTCCAAGGGTCTATTGCTGCCTCGGGCACCTTATGGTCGTTCTCCTGTGAGTCTAGATTTTCGAATCCGACGCAAAAATGATTGTTAATTGTAACGTTCAGGGCCTCCTAATGACGATGGAACTCTCAAATTGCGTCGAGATTCAATACATCGGCCTCCAGCCGACTTGCCTCCAAGGGGATATCGCTGCCTCGGGCACCACATGGTCCGTCTCCGGTGAGTCTAGATTTTCGAATCCGACGCAAAAATGATAGTTAATTGTAACGTTCAGGGCCTCCTAATGCCGATGGAACACTCAAATTGCGTCGAGATTCAATACATCGGCCTCCAGCCGACTTGTCTCCAAGGGTCTATTGCTGCCTCGGGCACCTTATGGTCGTTCTCCTGTGAGTCTAGATTTTCGAATCCGACGCAAATATGATAGTTAATTGTAACGTTCAGGGCCTTGTAATGACGATGGAACACTCAAATTGCGTCGAGATTCAATACATCGGCCTGCAGCGGACTTGTCTCCAAGGGTCTATTGCTGCCTCGGGCACCACATGGTCCTTCTCCTGTGAGTCTAGATTTTCGAATCGGACGCGAAAATGATAGTGAATTGTAACGTTTAGGGCCTCCTAATGACGATGGAACACTCAAATTGCGTCGAGATCCAATACATCGGCCTCCTGCCGACTTGTCTCCAAGGGTCTGTCGCTGCCTCGGGCACCTTATGGACATTCTCTTGTATGTCTAGATTATCGAATCCGACGCAAAAATGATAGTGAATTGTAACGTTCAGGGCCTTGTAGTGACGTTGGAACACTCAAATTGCGTCGAGATTCAATACATCGGCCTGCAGCCGACTTGTCTCCAAGGGTCTATTGCTGCCTCGGGCACCACATGGTCCTTCTCCTGTGAGTCTAGATTTTCGAATCCGACGCGAAAATGATAGTGAATTGTAACGTTTAGGGCCTCCTAATGACGATGGAACACTCAAATTGCGTCGAGATTCAGTACATCGCCCTCCAGCCGACTTGTCTCCAAGGGTCTGTTGCACCCTCGGCACCTTATGGTCGTTCTCCTGTGAGTTTAGGTTATCGAATCCGACGCAAAAATGACAGTGAATTGTAACGTTCAGCGCCTCCTAATGACGATAGAAGACTCAAATTGCGTCGAGATTCAATACATCGACCTCCAGTCGACTTGTATCCAAGAGGATATTGCAGTCTCGGGCACCTCATGGTCGTTCTCTTGTAAGTCTAGATTTTCGAATCCGACGATAAAATGATAGTTAATTGTAACGTTTAGGGCCTCCTAATGACGATGGAACTCTCAGATTGCGTCGAGATTCAATACATCGGCCTCCAGCCGACTTGTTTACAAGGGTCTATTGCTGCTTCGGGCACCTTATGGTCGTTCTCCTGTGAATCTAGATTTTCGAATCCGACGCAAAAATGATTGTTAATTGTAACGTTCAGGGCCTCCTAATGACGATGGAACTCTCAAATTGCGTCGAGATTCAATACATCGGCCTCCAGCCGACTTGCCTCCAAGGGGATATCGCTGCCTCGGGCACCACATGGTCCGTCTCCGGTGAGTCTAGATTTTCGAATCCGACGCAAAAATGATAGTTAATTGTAACGTTCAGGGGCTCCTAATGCCGATGGAACACTCAAATTGCGTCGAGATTCAATACATCGGCCTCCAGCCGACTTGTCTCCAAGGGTCTATTGCTGCCTCGGGCACCTTATGGTCGTTCTCCTGTGAGTCTAGATTTTCGAATCCGACGCAAAAATGATAGTGAATTGTAACGTTTAGGGCCTCCTAATGACGATGGAACACTCAAATTGCGTCGACATTCAATACATCGGGCTGCAGCCGACTTGTCTCCAAGGGTCTATTGCTGCCTCGGGCACCACATGGTCCTTCTCCTGTGAGTCTAGATTTTCGAATCCGACGCAAAAATGATAGTCAATTGTAACGTTTAGGGCCTCCTAATGCCGATGGAACACTCAAATTGCGTCGAGATCCAATACATCGGACTCCTGCCGACTTGTCTCCAAGGGTCTATTGCTGCCTCGGGAACCTTATAGTCGTTCTTCCTGTGAGTCTAGATTTTCGAATCCGACGCAAAAATGATAGTTAATTGTAACGTTCAGGGCCCTGTAATGACGATGGAACACTCAAATTGCGTCAAGATTCAATACATCGGCCTGCAGCCGACTTGTCTCCAAGGGTCGATTGCTGCCTCGGGCACCACATGGTCCTTCTCCTGTGAGTCTAGATTTTCGAATCCGACGCAAAAATGATAGTTAATTGTAACGTTCAGGGCCTCCTAGTGACGATGGAACACTCAAATTGCGTCGAGATTCAATACATCGACCTCCAGTCGACTTGTACCCATAGGATATTGCAGTTTTGAGCACCTCATGGTCGTTCTCTTGTAAATCTAGATTTTCGAATCCGACGCAAAATTATAGTTAATTGTAACGTTTAGGGCCTCCTAATGACGATGGAACACTCAAATTGCGTCGAGATTCAATACATCGGCCTCCAATCGACTTGTCTCCAAGGGTCTGTTGCTGCCTCGGGAACCTTATGGTCGTTCTCTTGTAAGTCTAGATTTTCGAATCCGACGCAAAAATGATAGTTAATTGAAACGTTCAGGGTCTCCTAATGCTGATGGAACTCTCAAATTGCGTCGAGATTCAATACGTCGTCCTCCAGCCGACTTGTCTCCAAGGGTCTATTGCTGCCTCGGGCACCTTATGGTCGTTCTCCTGTGAGTCTAGATTTTCGAATCCGACGCAAAAATGATTGCTAATTGTAACGTTCAGGGCCTCCTAATGCCGATGGAACACTCAAATTGCGTCGAGATTCAATACATCGGCCTCCAGCCGACTTGTCTCCAAGAGGATATCGCTGCCTCGGGCACCACATGGTCCGTCTCCGGTGAGTCTAGATTTTCGAATCCGACGCAAAAATGATAGTTAATTGTAACGTTCAGGGCTTTCTAATCCCGATGGAACACTCAAATTGCGTCGAGATTCAATACATCGGCCTCCAGCCGACTTGTTTCCAAGGGTCTATTGCTGCCTCGGGCACCTTATGGTCGTTCTCCTGTGAGTCTAGATTTTCGAATCCGACGCAAAAATGATTGTTAATTGTAACGTTCAGGGCCTCCTAATGACGATGGAACTCTCAAATTGCGTCGAGATTCAATACATCGGCCTCCAGCCGACTTGCCTCCAAGGGGATATCGCTGCCTCGGGCACCACATGGTCCGTCTCCGGTGAGTCTAGATTTTCGAATCCGACGCAAAAATGATAGTTAATTGTAACGTTCAGGGCCTCCTAATGCCGATGGAACACTCAAATTGCGTCGAGATTCAATACATCGGCCTCCAGCCGACTTGTCTCCAAGGGTCTATTGCTGCCTCGGGCACCTTATGGTCGTTCTCCTGTGAGTCTAGATTTTCGAATCCGACGCAAATATGATAGTTAATTGTAACGTTCAGGGCCTTGTAATGACGATGGAACACTCAAATTGCGTCGAGATTCAATACATCGGCCTGCAGCGGACTTGTCTCCAAGGGTCTATTGCTGCCTCGGGCACCACATGGTCCTTCTCCTGTGAGTCTAGATTTTCGAATCGGACGCGAAAATGATAGTGAATTGTAACGTTTAGGGCCTCCTAATGACGATGGAACACTCAAATTGCGTCGAGATCCAATACATCGGCCTCCTGCCGACTTGTCTCCAAGGGTCTGTCGCTGCCTCGGGCACCTTATGGACATTCTCTTGTATGTCTAGATTATCGAATCCGACGCAAAAATGATAGTGAATTGTAACGTTCAGGGCCTTGTAGTGACGTTGGAACACTCAAATTGCGTCGAGATTCAATACATCGGCCTGCAGCCGACTTGTCTCCAAGGGTCTATTGCTGCCTCGGGCACCACATGGTCCTTCTCCTGTGAGTCTAGATTTTCGAATCCGACGCGAAAATGATAGTGAATTGTAACGTTTAGGGCCTCCTAATGACGATGGAACACTCAAATTGCGTCGAGATTCAGTACATCGCCCTCCAGCCGACTTGTCTCCAAGGGTCTGTTGCACCCTCGGCACCTTATGGTCGTTCTCCTGTGAGTTTAGGTTATCGAATCCGACGCAAAAATGACAGTGAATTGTAACGTTCAGCGCCTCCTAATGACGATAGAAGACTCAAATTGCGTCGAGATTCAATACATCGACCTCCAGTCGACTTGTATCCAAGAGGATATTGCAGTCTCGGGCACCTCATGGTCGTTCTCTTGTAAGTCTAGATTTTCGAATCCGACGATAAAATGATAGTTAATTGTAACGTTTAGGGCCTCCTAATGACGATGGAACTCTCAGATTGCGTCGAGATTCAATACATCGGCCTCCAGCCGACTTGTTTACAAGGGTCTATTGCTGCTTCGGGCACCTTATGGTCGTTCTCCTGTGAATCTAGATTTTCGAATCCGACGCAAAAATGATTGTTAATTGTAACGTTCAGGGCCTCCTAATGACGATGGAACTCTCAAATTGCGTCGAGATTCAATACATCGGCCTCCAGCCGACTTGCCTCCAAGGGGATATCGCTGCCTCGGGCACCACATGGTCCGTCTCCGGTGAGTCTAGATTTTCGAATCCGACGCAAAAATGATAGTTAATTGTAACGTTCAGGGGCTCCTAATGCCGATGGAACACTCAAATTGCGTCGAGATTCAATACATCGGCCTCCAGCCGACTTGTCTCCAAGGGTCTATTGCTGCCTCGGGCACCTTATGGTCGTTCTCCTGTGAGTCTAGATTTTCGAATCCGACGCAAAAATGATAGTGAATTGTAACGTTTAGGGCCTCCTAATGACGATGGAACACTCAAATTGCGTCGACATTCAATACATCGGGCTGCAGCCGACTTGTCTCCAAGGGTCTATTGCTGCCTCGGGCACCACATGGTCCTTCTCCTGTGAGTCTAGATTTTCGAATCCGACGCAAAAATGATAGTCAATTGTAACGTTTAGGGCCTCCTAATGCCGATGGAACACTCAAATTGCGTCGAGATCCAATACATCGGACTCCTGCCGACTTGTCTCCAAGGGTCTATTGCTGCCTCGGGAACCTTATAGTCGTTCTTCCTGTGAGTCTAGATTTTCGAATCCGACGCAAAAATGATAGTTAATTGTAACGTTCAGGGCCCTGTAATGACGATGGAACACTCAAATTGCGTCAAGATTCAATACATCGGCCTGCAGCCGACTTGTCTCCAAGGGTCGATTGCTGCCTCGGGCACCACATGGTCCTTCTCCTGTGAGTCTAGATTTTCGAATCCGACGCAAAAATGATGGTTAATTGTAACGTTCAGGGCCTCCTAGTGACGATGGAACACTCAAATTGCGTCGAGATTCAATACATCGACCTCCAGTCGACTTGTACCCATAGGATATTGCAGTTTTGAGCACCTCATGGGTCGTTCTCTTGTAAATCTAGATTTTCGAATCCGACGCAAAATTATAGTTAATTGTAACGTTTAGGGCCTCCTAATGACGATGGAACACTCAAATTGCGTCGAGATTCAATACATCGGCCTCCAATCGACTTGTCTCCAAGGGTCTGTTGCTGCCTCGGGAACCTTATGGTCGTTCTCTTGTAAGTCTAGATTTTCGAATCCGACGCAAAAATGATAGTTAATTGAAACGTTCAGGGTCTCCTAATGCTGATGGAACTCTCAAATTGCGTCGAGATTCAATACGTCGTCCTCCAGCCGACTTGTCTCCAAGGGTCTATTGCTGCCTCGGGCACCTTATGGTCGTTCTCCTGTGAGTCTAGATTTTCGAATCCGACGCAAAAATGATTGCTAATTGTAACGTTCAGGGCCTCCTAATGCCGATGGAACACTCAAATTGCGTCGAGATTCAATACATCGGCCTCCAGCCGACTTGTCTCCAAGAGGATATCGCTGCCTCGGGCACCACATGGTCCGTCTCCGGTGAGTCTAGATTTTCGAATCCGACGCAAAAATGATAGTTAATTGTAACGTTCAGGGCTTTCTAATCCCGATGGAACACTCAAATTGCGTCGAGATTCAATACATCGGCCTCCAGCCGACTTGTCTCCAAGGGTCTGTTGCTGCCTCGGGCACCTTATGGTCGTTCTCTTGTAAGTCTAGATTATCGAATCCGACGCAAAAATGATAGTTAATTGTAACGTTTAGGGCCTCCTAATGACGATGGAACTCTCATATTGCGTCGACATTCAATACATCGGCCTCCAGCCGACTTGTTTCCAAGGGTCTATTGCTGCCTCGGGCACCTTATGGTCGTTCTCCTGTGAGTCTAGATTTTCGAATCCGACACAAAAATGATAGTTAATTGTAACGTTCAGGGCCTTGTAATGACGATGGAACGCTCAAATTGCGTCGAGATTCAATACATCGGCCTGCAGCGGACTTGTCTCCAAGGGTCTATTGCTGCCTCCGGCACCACATGGTCCTTCTCCTGTGAGTCTAGATTTTCGAATCCGACGCGAAAATGATAGTGAATTGTAACGTTTAGGGCCTCCTAATGACGATGGAACACTCAAATTGCGTCTACATTCAATACATCGGCCTGCAGCCGACTTGTCTCCAAGGGTCTATTGCTGCCTCGGGCACCACATGGTCCTTCTCCTGTGAGTCTAGATTTTCGAATCCGACGCAAAAATGACAGTCAATTGTAACGTTCAGGGCCTCCTAATGACGATAGAAGACTCAAATTGCGTCGAGATTCAATACATCGACCTCCAGTCGACTTGTATCCAAGAGGATATTGCAGTCTCGGGCACCTCATGGTCGTTCTCTTGTAAGTCTAGATTTTTTAATCCGACGCAAAAATGATAGTTAATTGTAACGTTTAGGGCCTCCTAATGACGATTGAACTCTCAGATTGCGTCGAGATTCAATACATCGGCCTCCAGCCGACTTGTTTCCAAGGGTCTATTGCTGCCTCGGGCACCTTATGGTCGTTCTCCTGTGAGTCTAGATTTTCGAATCCGACGCAAAAATGATTGTTAATTGTAACGTTCAGGGCCTCCTAATGACGATGGAACTCTCAAATTGCGTCGAGATTCAATACATCGGCCTCCAGCCGACTTGCCTCCAAGGGGATATCGCTGCCTCGGGCACCACATGGTCCGTCTCCGGTGAGTCTAGATTTTCGAATCCGACGCAAAAATGATAGTTAATTGTAACGTTCAGGGCCTCCTAATGCCGATGGAACACTCAAATTGCGTCGAGATTCAATACATCGGCCTCCAGCCGACTTGTCTCCAAGGGTCTATTGCTGCCTCGGGCACCTTATGGTCGTTCTCCTGTGAGTCTAGATTTTCGAATCCGACGCAAATATGATAGTTAATTGTAACGTTCAGGGCCTTGTAATGACGATGGAACACTCAAATTGCGTCGAGATTCAATACATCGGCCTGCAGCGGACTTGTCTCCAAGGGTCTATTGCTGCCTCGGGCACCACATGGTCCTTCTCCTGTGAGTCTAGATTTTCGAATCGGACGCGAAAATGATAGTGAATTGTAACGTTTAGGGCCTCCTAATGACGATGGAACACTCAAATTGCGTCGAGATCCAATACATCGGCCTCCTGCCGACTTGTCTCCAAGGGTCTGTTGTTGCCTCGGGCACCTTATGGACATTCTCTTGTATGTCTAGATTATCGAATCCGACGCAAAAATGATAGTGAATTGTAACGTTCAGGGCCTTGTAGTGACGATGGAACACTCAAATTGCGTCGAGATTCAATACATCGGCCTGCAGCCGACTTGTCTCCAAGGGTCTATTGCTGCCTCAGGCTCCACATGGTCCTTCTCCTGTGAGTCTAGATTTTCGAATCCGACGCGAAAATGATAGTGAATTGTAACATTTAGGGCCTCCTAATGACGATGGAACACTCAAATTGCGTCGACATTCAATACATCGGCCTCCAGGCAACTTGTCTCCAAAGGTCTGTTGCTGCGTCGGGCACCTTATGGTCGTTCTCCTGTGAGTCTAGATTTTCGAATCCGACGCAAAAATGATAGTTAATTGTAACGTTCAGGGCCCTGTAATGACGATGGAACACTCAAATTGCGTCAAGATTCAATACATCGGCCTGCAGCCGACTTGTCTCCAAGGCTCTATTGCTTCCTCCGGCTCCTTATGGTCGTTCTCCTGTGAGTCTATATTTTCGAATCCGACACAAAAATGATAGTGAATTGTAACGTTTAGGGCCTCCTAATGACGATGGAACACTCAAATTGCGTCGAGATTCAGTACATCGCCCTCCAGCCGACTTGTCTCCAAGGGTCTGTTGCTCCCTCGGCACCTTATGGTCGTTCTCCTGTGAGTTTAGATTATCGAATCCGACGCAAAAATGACAGTGAATTGTAACGTTCAGCGCCTCCTAATGACGATAGAAGACTCAAATTGCGTCGAGATTCAATACATCGACCTCCAGTCGACTTGTATCCAAGAGGTTATTGCAGTCTCGGGCACCTCATGGTCGTTCTCTTGTAAGTCTAGATTTTCGAATCCGACGATAAAATGATAGTTAATTGTAACGTTTAGGGCCTCCTAATGACGATGGAACTCTCAGATTGCGTCGAGATTCAATACATCGGCCTCCAGCCGACTTGTTTCCAAGGGTCTATTGCTGCTTCGGGCACCTTATGGTCGTTCTCCTGTGAATCTAGATTTTCGAATCCGACGCAAAAATGATTGTTAAATGTAACGTTCAGGGCCTCCTAATGACGATGGAACTCTCAAATTGCGTCGAGATTCAATACATCGGCCTCCAGCCGACTTGCCTCCAAGGGGATATCGCTGCCTCGGGCACCACATGGTCCGTCTCCGGTGAGTCTAGATTTTCGAATCCGACGCAAAAATGATAGTTAATTGTAACGTTCAGGGGCTCCTAATGCCGATGGAACACTCAAATTGCGTCGAGATTCAATACATCGGCCTCCAGCCGACTTGTCTCCAAGGGTCTATTGCTGCCTCGGGCACCTTATGGTCGTTCTCCTGTGAGTCTAGATTTTCGAATCCGACGCAAAAATGATAGTGAATTGTAACGTTTAGGGCCTCCTAATGACGATGGAACACTCAAATTGCGTCGACATTCAATACATCGGCCTGCAGCCGACTTGTCTCCAAGGGTCTATTGCTGCCTCGGGCACCACATGGTCCTTCTCCTGTGAGTCTAGATTTTCGAATCCGACGCAAAAATGATAGTCAATTGTAACGTCCAGGGCCTCCTAATGCCGATGGAACACTCAAATTGCGTCGAGATCCAATACATCGGACTCCTGCCGACTTGTCTCCAAGGGTCTATTGCTGCCTCGGGAACCTTATAGTCGTTCTTCCTGAGAGTCTAGATTTTCGAATCCGACGCAAAAATGATAGTTAATTGTAACGTTCAGGGCCCTGTAATGACGATGGAACACTCAAATTGCGTCGAGATTCAATACATCGGCCTCCTGCCGACTTGTCTCCTAGGTTCTATTGCTGCCTCGGGCACCACATGGTCCTTCTCCTGTGAGTCTAGATTTTCGAATCCGACGCAAAAATGATAGTTAATTGTAGCGTTCAGGGCCCTGTAATGACGATGGAACACTCAAATTGCGTCAAGATTCAATACATCGGCCTGCAGCCGACTTGTCTCCAAGGGTCGATTGCTGCCTCGGGCACCACATGGTCCTTCTCCTGTGAGTCTAGATTTTCGAATCCGACGCAAAAATGATAGTTAATTGTAACGTTCAGGGCCTCCTAGTGACGATGGAACACTCAAATTGCGTCGAGATTCAATACATCGACCTCCAGTCGACTTGTACCCATAGGATATTGCAGTTTTGAGCACCTCATGGTCGTTCTCTTGTAAATCTAGATTTTCGAATCCGACGCAAAATTATAGTTAATTGTAACGTTTAGGGCCTCCTAATGACGATGGAACACTCAAATTGCGTCGAGATTCAATACATCGGCCTCCAATCGACTTGTCTCCAAGGGTCTGTTGCTGCCTCGGGAACCTTATGGTCGTTCTCTTGTGAGTCTAGATTTTCGAATCCGACGCAAAAATGATAGTTAATTGAAACGTTCAGGGTCTCCTAATGCTGATGGAACTCTCAAATTGCGTCGAGATTCAATACATCGTCCTCCAGCCGACTTGTCTCCAAGGGTCTATTGCTGCCTCGGGCACCTTATGGTCGTTCTCCTGTGAGTCTAGATTTTCGAATCCGACGCAAAAATGATTGCTAATTGTAACGTTCAGGGCCTCCTAATGCCGATGGAACACTCAAATTGCGTCGAGATTCAATACATCGGCCTCCAGCCGACTTGTCTCCAAGAGGATATCGCTGCCTCGGGCACCACATGGTCCGTCTCCGGTGAGTCTAGATTTTCGAATCCGACGCAAAAATGATAGTTAATTGTAACGTTCAGGGCTTTCTAATCCCGATGGAACACTCAAATTGCGTCGAGATTCAATACATCGGCCTCCAGCCGACTTGTCTCCAAGGGTCTGTTGCTGCCTCGGGCACCTTATGGTCGTTCTCTTGTAAGTCTAGATTATCGAATCCGACGCAAAAATGATAGTTAATTGTAACGTTTAGGGCCTCCTAATGACGATGGAACTCTCATATTGCGTCGAGATTCAATACATCGGCCTCCAGCCGACTTGTTTCCAAGGGTCTATTGCTGCCTCGGGCACCTTATGGTCGTTCTCCTGTGAGTCTAGATTTTCGAATCCGACACAAAAATGATAGTTAATTGTAACGTTCAGGGCCTTGTAATGACGATGGAACACTCAAATTGCGTCGAGATTCAATACATCGGCCTGCAGCGGACTTGTCTCCAAGGGTCTATTGCTGCCTCGGGCACCACATGGTCCTTCTCCTGTGAGTCTAGATTTTCGAATCCGACGCGAAAATGATAGTGAATTGTAACGTTTAGGGCCTCCTAATGACGATGGAACACTCAAATTGCGTCGACATTCAATACATCGGCCTGCAGCCGACTTGTCTCCAAGGGTCTATTGCTGCCTCGGGCACCACATGGTCCTTCTCCTGTGAGTCTAGATTTTCGAATCCGACGCAAAAATGACAGTCAATTGTAACGTTCAGGGCCTCCTAATGCCGATGGAACACTCAAATTGCGTCGAGATCCAATACATCGGCCTCCTGCCGACTTGTCTCCAAGGGTCTGTTGCTGCCTCGGGAACCTTATAGTCGTTCTTCCTGTGAGTCTAGATTTTCGAATCCGACGCAAAAATGATAGTTAATTGTAACGTTCAGGGCCCTGTAATGACGATGGAACACTCAAATTGCGTCGAGATTCAATACATCGGCCTCCTGCCGACTTGTCTCCTCGGTTCTATTGCTGCCTCGGGCACCACATGGTCCTTCTCCTGTGAGTCTAGATTTTCGAATCCGACGCAAAAATGATAGTTAATTGTAGCGTTCAGGGCCCTGTAATGACGATGGAACACTCAAATTGCGTCAAGATTCAATACATCGGCCTGCAGCCGACTTGTCTCCAAGGGTCGATTGCTGCCTCTGGCACCACATGGTCCTTCTCCTGTGAGTCTAGATTTTCGAATCCGTCGCAAAAATGATAGTTAATTGTAAGGTTCAGGGCCTCCTAGTGACGATGGAACACTCAAATTGCGTCGAGATTCAATACATCGACCTCCAGTCGAGTTGTATCCAAGAGGATATTGCAGTTTTGAGCACCTCATGGTCGTTCTCTTGTAAATCTAGATTTTCGAATCCGACGCAAAATTATAGTTTATTGTAACGTTTAGGGCGTCCTAATAACGATGGAACACTCAAATTGCGTCGAGATTCAATACATCGGCCTCCAATCGACTTGTCTCCAAGGGTCTGTTGCTGCCTCGGGAACCTTATGGTCGTTCTCTTGTAAGTCTAGATTTTCGAATCCGACGCAAAAATGATAGTTAATTGAAACGTTCAGGGTCTCCTAATGCTGATGGAACTCTCAAATTGCGTCGAGATTCAATACATCGTCCTCCAGCCGACTTGTCTCCAAGGGTCTATTGCTGCCTCGGGCACCTTATGGTCGTTCTCCTGTGAGTCTAGATTTTCGAATCCGACGCAAAAATGATTGCTAATTGTAACGTTCAGGGCCTCCTAATGCCGATGGAACACTCAAATTGCGTCGAGATTGAATACATCGGCCTCCAGCCGACTTGTCTCCAAGAGGATATCGCTGCCTCGGGCACCACATGGTCCGTCTCCGGTGAGTCTAGATTTTCGAATCCGACGCAAAAATGATAGTTAATTGTAACGTTCAGGGCTTTCTAATCCCGATGGAACACTCAAATTGCGTCGAGATTCAATACATCGGCCTCCAGCCGACTTGTCTCCAAGGGTCTGTTGCTGCCTCGGGCACCTAATGGTCGTTCTCTTGTAAGTCTAGATTATCGAATCCGACGCAAAAATGATAGTTAATTGTAACGTTTAGGGCCTCCTAATGACGATGGAACTCTCATATTGCGTCGAGATTCAATACATCGGCCTCCAGCCGACTTGTTTCCAAGGGTCTATTGCTGCCTCGGGCACCTTATGGTCGTTCTCCTGTGAGTCTAGATTTTCGAATCCGACGCAAAAATGATTGTTAATTGTAACGCTCAGGGCCTCCTAATGACGATGGAACTCTCAAATTGCGTCGAGATTCAATACATCGGCCTGCAGCGGACTTGTCTCCAAGGGTCTATTGCTGCCTCGGGCACCACATGGTCCTTCTCCTGTGAGTCTAGATTTTCGAATCCGACGCGAAAATGATAGTGAATTGTAACGTTTAGGGCCTCCTAATGACGATGGAACACTCAAATTGCGTCGACATTCAATACATCGGCCTGCAGCCGACTTGTCTCCAAGGGTCTATTGCTGCCTCGGGCACCACATGGTCCTTCTCCTGTGAGTCTAGATTTTCGAATCCGACGTAAAAATGACAGTCAATTGTAACGTTCAGGGCCTCCTAATGCCGATGGAACACTCAAATTGCGTCGAGATCCAATACATCGGCCTCCTGCCGACTTGTCTCCTAGGTTCTATTGCTGCCTCGGGCACCACATGGTCCTTCTCCTGTGAGTCTAGATTTTCGAATCCGACGCAAAAATGATAGTTAATTGTAGCGTTCAGGGCCCTGTAATGACGATGGAACACTCAAATTGCGTCAAGATTCAATACATCGGCCTGCAGCCGACTTGTCTCCAAGGGTCGATTGCTGCCTCTGGCACCACATGGTCCTTCTCCTGTGAGTCTAGATTTTCGAATCCGTGGCAAAAATGATAGTTAATTGTAACGTTCAGGGCCTCCTAGTGACGATGGAACACTCAAATTGCGTCGAGATTCAATACATCGACCTCCAGTCGACTTGTATCCAAGAGGATATTGCAGTTTTGAGCACCTCATGGTCGTTCTCTTGTAAATCTAGATTTTCGAATCCGACGCAAAATTATAGTTAATTGTAACGTTTAATGCCTCCTAATGACGATGGAACACTCAAATTGCGTCGAGATTCAATACATCGGCCTCCAATCGACTTGTCTCCAAGGGTCTGTTGCTGCCTCGGGAACCTTATGGTCGTTCTCTTGTAAGTCTAGATTATCGAATCCGACGCAAAAATGATAGTTAATTGTAACGTTTAGGGCCTCCTAATGACGATGGAACTCTCATATTGCGTCGAGATTCAATACATCGGCCTCCAGCCGACTTGTTTCCAAGGGTCTATTGCTGCCTCGGGCACCTTATGGTCGTTCTCCTGTGAGTCTAGATTTTCGAATCCGACGCAAAAATGATTGTTAATTGTAACGCTCAGGGCCTCCTAATGACGATGGAACTCTCAAATTGCGTCGAGATTCAATACATCGGTCTCAAGCCGACTTGCCTCCAAGCGGATATCGCTGCCTCGGGCACCACATGGTCCGTCTCCGGTGAGTCTAGATTTTCGAATCCGATGCAAAAATGATAGTTAATTGTAACGTTCAGGGCCTCCTAATGCCGATGGAACACTCAAATTGCGTCGAGATTCAATACATCGGCCTCCAGCCGACTTGTCTCCAAGGGTCTATTGCTGCCTCGGGCACCTTATGGTCGTTCTCCTGTGAGTCTAGATTTTCGAATCCGACGCAAAAATGATAGTTAATTGTAACGTTCAGGGCCTTGTAATGACAATGGAACACTCAAATTGCGTCGAGATTCAATACATCGGCCTGCAGCCGACTTGTCTCCAAGGGTCGATTGCTGCCTCGGGCACCACATGGTCGTTCTCCTGTGAGTCTAGATTTTCGAATCCGACGCAAAGATGATAGTTAATTGTAACGTTCAGGGCCTCCTAGTGACGATGGAACACTCAAATTGCGTCGAGATTCAATACATCGACCTCCAGTCGACTTGTATCCAAGAGGATATTGCAGTTTTGAGCACCTCATGGTCGTTCTCTTGTAAATCTAGATTTTCGAATCCGACGCAAAATTATAGTTAATTGTAACGTTTAGGGCCTCCTAATGACGATGGAACACTCAAATTGCGTCGAGATTCAATACATCGGCCTCCAGCCGACTTGTCTCCAAGGGTCTGTTGCTGCCTCGGGCACCTTATGGTCGTTCTCTTGTAAGTCTAGATTATCGAATCCGACGCAAAAATGATAGTTAATTGTAACGTTTAGGGCCTCCTAATGACGATGGAACTCTCATATTGCGTCGAGATTCAATACATCGGCCTCCAGCCGACTTGTCTCCAAGGGGATATCGCTGCCTCGGGCACCACATGGTCCGTCTCCGGTGAGTCTAGATTTTCGAATCCGACGCAAAAATGATAGTTAATTGTAACGTTCAGGGCTTTCTAATCCGATGGAACACTCAAATTGCGTCGAGATTCAATACATCGGCCTCCAGCCGACTTGTCTCCAAGGGTCTGTTGCTGCCTCGGGCACCTTATGGTCGTTCTCTTGTAAGTCTAGATTATCGAATCCGACGCAAAAATTATAGTTAATTGTAACGTTTAGGTCCTAATGACGATGGAACTCTCAAATTGCGTCGAGATTCAATACATCGGCCTCCAGCCGACTTGCCTCCAAGCGGATATCGCTGCCTCGGGCACCACATGGTCCGTCTTCGGTGAGTCTAGATTTTCGAATCCGACGCAAAAATGACAGTTAATTGTAACGTTCAGGGCCTCCTAATGCCGATGGAACACTCAAATTGCGTCGAGATTCAATACATCGGCCTCCAGCCGACTTGTCTCCAAGGGTCTATTGCTGCCTCGGGCACCTTATGGTCGTTCTCCTGTGAGTCTAGATTTTCGAATCCGACGAAAAATGATAGTTAATTGTAACGTTCAGGGCCTTGTAATGACAATGGAACACTCAAATTGCGTCGAGATTCAATACATCGGCCTGCAGCCGACTTGTCTCCTAGGGTCTATTGCTGCCTCGGGCACCAAAAGGTCCTTCTCCTGTGAGTCTAGATTTTCGAATCCGACGCGAAAATGATAGTGAATTGTAACGTTTAGGGCCTCCTAATGACGATAGAACACTCAAATTGCGTCGACATTCAATACATCGGCCTCCAGCCGACTTGTCCCAAGGGTCTGTTGCTGCCTCGGGCACCTTATGGTCGTTCTCCTGTGAGTCTAGAATTTCGAATCCGACGCAAAAATGGTAGTTAATTGTAACGTTCAGGGCCTTGTAATGACGATGGAACACTCAAATTGCGTCGAGATTCAATACATCGGCCTGCAGCCGACTTGTCTCCAAGGGTCTATTGCTGCCTCGGGCACCACATGGTCCTTCTTCTGTGAGTCTAGATTTTCGAATCCGACGCAAAAATGATAGTTAATTGTAACGTTCAGGGCCCTGTAATGACGATGGAACACTCAAATTGCGTCGAGATTCAATACATCGGCCTCCAGCCGACTTGTCTCCAAGGGTCTATTGATGCTTCGGGCACCTTATAGTCGTTCTCCTGTGAGTCTAGATTTTCGAATCCGACGCAAAAATTGATAGTTAATTGTAACGTTCAGGGCCCTGTAATGACGATGGAACACTCAAATTGCGTCGAGATTCAATACATCGGCCTCCTGCCGACTTGTCTCCTAGGGTCTATTGCTGCCTCGGGCACCACATGGTCCTTCTCCTGTGAGTCTAGATTTTCGAATCCGACGCAAAAATGATAGTTAATTGTAACGTTCAGGGCCTCCTAGTGACGATGGAACACTCAAATTGCGTCGAGATTCAATACATCGGCCTCCAGCCGACTTGTCTCCAAGGGTCTATTGCTGCCTCCGGCTCCTTATGGTCGTTCTCCTGTGAGTCTAGATTTTCGAATCCGACGCAAAAATGATAGTTAATTGTAACGTTCAGGGCTTTCTAATCCCGATGGAACACTCAAATTGCGTCGAGATTCAATACATCGGCCTGCAGCCGACTTGTCTCCAAGGGTCAATTGCTGCCTCGGGCACCACATGGTCCTTCTCCTGTGAGTCTAGATTTTCGAATCCGACGCGAAAATGATAGTGAATTGTAATGTTTAGGGCCTCCTAATGACGATGGAACACTCAAATGGCGTCGACATTCAATACATCGGCCTCCAGCCGACTAGTCCAAAGGGTCTGTTGCTGCCTCGGGCACCTTATGGTCGTTCTCCTGTGAGTCTAGATTTTCGAATCCGACGCAAAAATGATAGTTAATTGTAACGTTCAGGGCCTTGTAATGACGATGGAACACTCAAATTGCGTCGAGATTCAATACATCGGCCTGCAGCCGACTTGTCTCCAAGGGTCTATTGCTGCCTCGGGCACCACATGGTCCTTCTCCTGTGAGTCTAGATTTTCGAATCCGACGCAAAAATGATAGTTAATTGTAACGTTCAGGGCCTCCTAATGACGATGGAACACTCAAATTGCGTCGAGATTCAATACATCGGCCTCCAGCCGACTTGTCTCCAAGGGTCTATTGTTCCTCCGGCTCCTTATGGTCGTTCTCCTGTGAGTCTATATTTTCGAATCCGACGCAAAAATGATAGTGAATTGTAACGTTTAGGGCCTCCTAATGACGATGGAACACTCAAATTGCGTCGAGATTAAATACATTGGCCTTCAGCCGACTTGTCTCCAAGGGTCTATTGCTGCCTCGGGCACCACATGGTCCTTCTCCTGTGAGTCTAGATTTTCGAATCCGACGCAAAAATGACAGTTAATTGTAACGTTCAGGGCCTCCTAGTGACGATGGAACACTCAAATTGCGTCGAGATTCAATACATCGGCCTCCAATCGACTTGTCTCCATGGGTCTGTTGCTGCCACGGGAACCTTATGGTCGTTCTCTTGTAAGTCTAGATTTTCGAATCCGACGCAAAAATGATAGTTAATTGAAACGTTCAGGGTCTTCTAATGCTGATGGAACTCTCAAATTGCGTCGAGATTCAATACATCGTCCTCCAGCCGACTTGTCTCCAAGGGTCTATTGCTGCCTCGGGCACCTTATGGTCGTTCTCCTGTGAGTCTAGATTTTCGAATCCGACGCAAAAATGATTGCTAATTGTAACGTTCAGGGCCTCCTAATGCCGATGGAACACTCAAATTGCGTCGAGATTCAATACATCGGCCTCCAGCCGACTTGACTCCAAGGGGATATCGCTGCCTCGGGCACCACATGGTCCGTCTCCGGTGAGTCTAGATTTTCGAATCCGACGCAAAAATGATAGTTAATTGTAACGTTCAGGGCTCTCTAATGCCGATGGAACACTCAAATTGCGTCGAGATTAAATACATCGGCCTCCAGCCGACTTGTCTCCAAGGGTCTGTTGCTGCCTCGGGCACCTTATGGTCGTTCTCTTGTAAGTCTAGATTATCGAATCCGACGCAGAAATGATAGTTAATTGTAACGTTTAGGGCCTCCTAATGACGATGGAACTCTCATATTGCGTCGAGATTCAATACATCGGCCTCCAGCCGACTTGTTTCCAAGGGTCTATTGCTGCCTCGGGCACCTTATGGTCGCTCTCCTATGAGTCTAGATTTTCGAATCCGACGCAAAAATGATAGTTAATTGTAACGTTCAGGGCCTTGTAATGACAATGGAACACTCAAATTGCGTCGAGATTCAATACATCGGCCTGCAGCCGACTTGTCTCCAAGGGTCTATTGCTGCCTCGGGCACCACATGGTCCTTCTCCTGTGAGTCTAGATTTTCGAATCCGACGCGAAAATGATAGTGAATTGTAATGTTTAGGGCCTCCTAATGACGATGGAACACTCAAATTGCGTCGGCATTCAATACATCGGCCTCCAGCCGACTAGTCCCAAGGGTCTGTTGCTGCCTCGGGCACCTTATGGTCGTTCTCCTGTGAGTCTAGATTTTCGAATCCGACGCAAAAATGATAGTTAATTGTAACGTTCAGGGCCTTGTAATGACGATGGAACACTCAAATTGCGTCGAGATTCAATACATCGGCCTGCAGCCGACTTGTCTCCAAGGGTCTATTGCTGCCTCGTTCACCACATGGTCCTTCTCCTGTGAGTCTAGATTTTCGAATCCGACGCAAAAATGAAAGTTAATTGTAACGTTCAGTGCCTTGTAATGACGATGGAACACTCAAATTGCGTCGAGATTCAATACATCGGCCTCCAGCCGACTTGTCTCCAAGGGTCTATTGTTCCTCCGGCTCCTTATGGTCGTTCTCCTGCGAGTCTATATTTTCGAATCCGACGCAAAAATGATAGTGAATTGTAACGTTTAGGGCCTCCTAATGACGATGGAACACTCAAATTGCGTCGAGATTCAATACATTGGCCTCCAGCCGACTTGTCTCCAAGGGTCTATTGCTGCCTCGGGCACCACATGGTCCTTCTCCTGTGAGTCTAGATTTTCGAATCCGACGCAAAAATGATAGTTAATTGTAACGTTCAGGGCCTCCTAGTGACGATGGAACACTCAAATTGCGTCGAGATTCAATACATCGGCCTCCAGTCGACTTGTCTCCAAGGGTCTGTTGCTGCCTCGGGAACCTTATGGTCGTTCTCTTGTAAGTCTAGATTTTCGAATCCGACGCAAAAATGATTGTTAATTGAAACGTTCAGGGCCTCCTAATGCTGATGGAACTCTCAAATTGCATCGAGATTCAATACATCGTCCTCCAGCCGGCTTGTCTCCAAGGGTCTATTGCTGCCTCGGGCACCTTATGGTCGTTCTCCTGTGAGTCTAGATTTTCGAATCCGACGAAAAAATGATAGTTAATTGTAACGTTCAGGGCCCTGTAATGACGATGGAACACTCAAATTGCGTCAAGATTCAATACATCGGCCTGCAGCCGACTTGTCTCCAAGGGTCTATTGCTGCCTCGGGCACCACATGGTCCTTCTCCTGTGAGTCTAGATTTTCGATTCCGACGCGAAAATGATAGTGAATTGTAATGTTTAGGGCCTCCTAATGACGATGGAACACTCAAATTGCGTCGGCATTCAATACATCGGCCTCCAGCCGACTAGTCCCAAGGGTCTGTTGCTGCCTCGGGCACCTTATGGTCGTTCTCCTGTGAGTCTAGATTTTCGAATCCGACGCAAAAATGATAGTTAATTGTAACGTTCAGGGCCTTGTAATGACGATGGAACACTCAAATTGCGTCGAGATCCAATACATCGGCCTGCAGCCGACTTGTCTCCAAGGGTCTATTGCTGCCTCGTTCACCACATGGTCCTTCTCCTGTGAGTCTAGATTTTCGAATCCGACGCAAAAATGATAGTTAATTGTAACGTTCAGGGCCTCCTAATGCCGATGGAACACTCAAATTGCGTCGAGATTCTATACATCGGCCTCCAGCCGACTTGTCTCCAAGGGTCTATTGTTCCTCCGGCTCCTTATGGTCGTTCTCCTGTGAGTCTATATTTTCGAATCCGACGCAAAAATGATAGTGAATTGTAACGTTTAGGGCCTCCTAATGACGATGGAACACTCAAATTGCGTCGAGATTAAATACATTGGCCTCCAGCCGACTTGTCTCCAAGGGTCTATTGCTGCCTCGGGCACCACATGGTCCTTCTCCTGTGAGTCTAGATTTTCGAATCCGACGCAAAAATGACAGTTAATTGTAACGTTCAGGGCCTCCTAGTGACGATGGAACACTCAAATTGCGTCGAGATTCAATACATCGGCCTCCAATCGACTTGTCTCCAAGGGTCTGTTGCTGCCACGGGAACCTTATGGTCGTTCTCTTGTAAGTCTAGATTTTCGAATCCGACGCAAAAATGATAGTTAATTGAAACGTTCAGGGTCTCCTAATGCTGATGGAACTCTCAAATTGCGTCGAGATTCAATACATCGTCCTCCAGCCGACTTGTCTCCAAGGGTCTATTGCTGCCTCGGGCACCTTATGGTCGTTCTCCTGTGAGTCTAGATTTTCGAATCCGACGCAAAAATGATTGCTAATTGTAACGTTCAGGGCCTCCTAATGCCGATGGAACACTCAAATTGCGTCGAGATTCAATACATCGGCCTCCAGCCGACTTGTCTCCAAGGGGATATCGCTGCCTCGGGCACCACATGGTTCGTCTCCGGTGAGTCTAGATTTTCGAATCCGACGCAAAAATGATAGTTAATTGTAACGTTCAGGGCTTTCTAATGCCGATGGAACACTCAAATTGCGTCGAGATTAAATACATCGGCCTCCAGCCGACTTGTCTCCAAGGGTCTGTTGCTGCCTCGGGCACCTTATGGTCGTTCTCTTGTAAGTCTAGATTATCGAATCCGACGCAAAAATGATAGTTAATTGTAACGTTTAGGGCCTCCTAATGACGATGGAACTCTCATATTGCGTCGAGATTCAATACATCGGCCTCCAGCCGACTTGTTTCCAAGGGTCTATTGCTGCCTCGGGCACCTTATGGTCGTTCTCCCTATGAGTCTAGATTTTCGAATCCGACGCAAAAATGATAGTTAATTGTAACGTTCAGGGCCTTGTAATGACAATGGAACACTCAAATTGCGTCGAGATTCAGTACATCGGCCTGCAGCCGACTTGTCTCCAAGGGTCTATTGCTGCCTCGGGCACCACATGGTCCTTCTCCTGTGAGTCTAGATTTTCGAATCCGACGCGAAAATGATAGTGAATTGTAATGTTTAGGGCCTCCTAATGACGATGGAACACTCAAATTGCGTCGGCATTCAATACATCGGCCTCCAGCCGACTAGTCCCAAGGGTCTGTTGCTGCCTCGGGCACCTTATGGTCGTTCTCCTGTGAGTCTAGATTTTCGAATCCGACGCAAAAATGATAGTTAATTGTAACGTTCAGGGCCTTGTAATGACGATGGAACACTCAAATTGCGTCGAGATTCAATACATCGGCCTGCAGCCGACTTGTCTCCAAGGGTCTATTGCTGCCTCGTTCACCACATGGTCCTTCTCCTGTGAGTCTAGATTTTCGAATCCGACGCAAAAATGAAAGTTAATTGTAACGTTCAGTGCCTTGTAATGACGATGGAACACTCAAATTGCGTCGAGATTCAATACATCGGCCTCCAGCCGACTTGTCTCCAAGGGTCTATTGTTCCTCCGGCTCCTTATGGTCGTTCTCCTGTGAGTCTATATTTTCGAATCCGACGCAAAAATGATAGTGAATTGTAACGTTTAGGGCCTCCTAATGACGATGGAACACTCAAATTGCGTCGAGATTCAATACATTGGCCTCCAGCCGACTTGTCTCCAAGGGTCTATTGCTGCCTCGGGCACCACATGGTCCTTCTCCTGTGAGTCTAGAATTTCGAATCCGACGCAAAAATGATAGTTAATTGTAACGTTCAGGGCCTCCTAGTGACGATGGAACACTCAAATTGCGTCGAGATTCAATACATCGGCCTCCAGTCGACTTGTCTCCAAGGGTCTGTTGCTGCCTCGGAACCTTATGGTCGTTCTCTTGTAAGTCTAGATTTTCGAATCCGACGCAAAAATGATTGTTAATTGAAACGTTCAGGGCCTCCTAATGCTGATGGAACTCTCAAATTGCATCGAGATTCAATACATCGTCCTCCAGCCGGCTTGTCTCCAAGGGTCTATTGCTGCCTCGGGCACCTTATGGTCGTTCTCCTGTGAGTCTAGATTTTCGAATCCGACGAAAAAATGATAGTTAATTGTAACGTTCAGGGCCCTGTAATGACGATGGAACACTCAAATTGCGTCAAGATTCAATACATCGGCCTGCAGCCGACTTGTCTCCAAGGGTCTATTGCTGCCTCGGGCACCACATGGTCCTTCTCCTGTGAGTCTAGATTTTCGATTCCGACGCGAAAATGATAGTGAATTGTAACGTTTAGGGCCTCCTAATGACGATAGAACACTCAAATTGCGTCGACATTCAATACATCGGCCTCCAGCCTACTTGTCTCCAAGGGTTTGTTGCTGCCTCGGGCACCTTATGGTCGTTCTCCTGTGAGTCTAGATTTTCGAATCCGACGCAAAAATGATAGTTAATTGTAACGTTCAGGGCCCTGTAATGACGATGGAACACTCAAATTGCGTCAAGATTCAATACATCGGCCTGCAGCCGACTTGTCTCCAAGGGTCTATTGCTGCCTCGGGCACCACATGATCCTTCTCCTGTGAGTCTAGCTTTTCGAATCCGACGCAAAAATGATAGTTAATTGTAACGTTCAGGGCCTCCTAGTGACGATGGAACACTCAAATTGCGTCGAGATTCAATACATCGTCCTCCAGCCGACTTGTCTCCAAGGGTCTATTGCTGCCTCGGGCACCTTATGGTCGTTCTCCTGTGAGTCTAGATTTTCGAATCCGACGCAAAAATGATTGTTAATTGTAACGTTCAGGGCCTCCTAATGATGATGGAACTCTCAGATTGCGTCGAGATTCAATACATCGGCCTCCAGCCGACTTGTTTCCAAGGGTCTATTGCTGCCTCGGGCACCTTATGGTCGTTCTCCTGTGAGTCTAGATTTTCGAATCCGACGCAAAAATGATAGTTAATTGTAACGTTCAGGGCCTCCTAATGCCGATGGAACACTCAAATTGCGTCGAGATTTCAATACATCGGCTTCCAGCCGACTTGTCTCCAAGGGGATATCGCTGCCTCGTGCACCACATGGTCCGTCTCCGGTGAGTCTAGATTTTCGAATCCGACGCAAACTTGATAGTTCATTGTAACGTTCCGGGCTTTCTAATGCCGATGGAACACTCAAATTGCGTCGAGATTCAATACATCGGCCTCCAGCCGACTTGTCTCCAAGGGTCTGTTGCTGCCTCGGGCTCCTTATGGTCGTTCTCTTGTAAGTCTAGATTATCGAATCCGACGCAAAAATGATAGTTAATTGTAAAGTTTAGGGCCTCCTAATGACGATGGAACTCTCAGATTGCGTCGAGATTCAATACATCGGCCTCCAGCCGACTTGTTTCCAAGGGTCTATTGCTGCCTCGGGCACCTTATGGTCGTTCTCCTGTGAGTCTAGATTTTCGAATCCGACGCAAAAATGATAGTTAATTGTAACGTTCAGGGCCTCCTAATGACGATGGAACTCACAAATTGCGTCGAGATTCAATACATCGGCCTCCAGCCGACTTGCCTCCAAGGGGTTATCGCTGCCTCGGGCACCACATGGTCCGTCTCCGGTGAGTCTAGATTTTCGAATCCGACGCAAAAATGATAGTTAATTGCAACGTTCAGGGCCTCCTAAGGCCGATGGAACACTCAAATTGCGTCGAGATTCAATACATCGGCCTCCAGCCGACTTGTCTCCAAGGGTCTATTGCTGCCTCGGGCACCTTATGGTCGTTCTCCTGTGAGTCTAGATTTTCGAATCCGACGCAAAAATGATAGTTAATTGTAACGTTCAGTGCCTTGTAATGACGATGGAACACTCAAATTGCGTCGAGATTCAATACATCGGCCTGCAGCCGACTTGTCTCCAAGGGTCTATTGCTGCCTCGGGCACCACATGGTCCTTCTCCTGTGAGTCTAGATTTTCGAATCCGACGCAAAAATGATAGTCTATTGTAACGTTCAGGGCCTCCTAATGCCGATGGAACACTCAAATTGCGTCGAGATCCAATACATCGGCCTCCTGCAGACTTGTCTCCAAGGGTCTATTGCTGCCTCGGGCACCTTATAGTCGTTCTCCTGTGAGTCTAGATTTTCGAATCCGACGCAAAATTGATAGTCAATTGTAACGTTCAGGGCCTCCTAATGCCGATGGAACACTCAAATTGCGTCGAGATCCAATACATCGGCCCTGCAGCTGACTTGTCTCCAAGGGTCTATTGCTGCCTCGGGCACCACATGGTACTTCTCCTGTGAGTATAGATTTTCGAATCCGACGCAAAAATGATAGTCAATTGTAACGTTCAGGGCCTCCTAATGCCGATGGAACACTCAAATTGCGTCGAGATCCAATGCATCGGCCTCCTGCCTACTTGTCTCCAAGGGTCTATTGCTGCCTCGGGCACCTTATAGTCGTTCTCCTGTGAGTCTAGATTTTCGAATCCGACGCAAAAATGATAGTTAATTGTAACGTTCAGGGCCCTGTAATGACGATGGGACACTCAAATTGCGTCGAGATTCAATACATCGGCCTCCTGCCGACTTGTCTCCTAGGGTCTATTGCTGCCTCGGGCACCACATGGTCCTTCTCCTGTGAGTCTAGATTTTCGAATCCGACGCAAAAATGATAGTTAATTGTAGCGTTCAGGGCCCTGTAATGACGATGGAACACTCAAATTGCGTCAAGATTCAATACATCGGCCTGCAGCCGACTTGTCTCCAAGTGTCTATTGCTGCCTCGGGCACCACATGGTCCTTCTCCTGTGAGTCTAGATTTTCGAATCCGACGCAAAAATGATAGTTAATTGTAACGTTCAGGGCCTCCTAATGACGATGGAACTCTCTAATTGCGTCGAGATTCAATACATCGGCCTCCAGCCGACTTGCCTCCAAGGGGATATCGCTGCCTCGGGCACCACATGGTCCGTCTCCGGTGAGTCTAGATTTTCGAATCCGACGCAAAAATGATAGTTAATTGTAACGTTCAGGGCCTCCTAATGCCGATGGAACACTCAAATTGCGTCGAGATTCAATACATCGGCCTCCTGCCTACTTGTCTCCAAGGGTCTATTGCTACCCTCGGGCACCTTATAGTCGTTCTCCTGTGAGTCTAGATTTTCGAATCCGACGCAAAAATGATAGTCAATTGTAACGTTCAGGGCCTCCTAATGCCGATGGAACACTCAAATTGCGTCGAGATCCAATGCATCGGCCTCCTGCCTACTTGTCTCCAAGGGTCTATTGCTACCTCGGGCACCTTATAGTCGTTCTCCTGTGAGTCTAGATTTTCGAATCCGACGCAAAAATGATAGTTAATTGTAACGTTCAGGGCCCTGTAATGACGATGGAACACTCAAATTGCGTCGAGATTCAATACATCGGCCTCCTGCCGACTTGTCTCCTAGGGTCTATTGCTGCCTCGGGCACCACATGGTCCTTCTCCTGTGAGTCTAGATTTTCGAATCCGACGCAAAAATGAAAGTTAATTGTAGCGTTCAGGGCCCTGTAATGACGATGGAACACTCAAATTGCGTCAAGATTCAATACATCGGCCTGCAGCCGACTTGTCTCCAAGTGTCTATTGCTGCCTCGGGCACCACATGGTCCTTCTCCTGTGAGTCTAGATTTTCGAATCCGACGCAAAAATGATAGTTAATTGTAACGTTCAGGGCCTCCTAGTGACGATGGAACACTCAAATTGCGTCGAGATTCAATACATCGGCCTCCAGCCGACTTGTCTCCAAGGGGATATCGCTGCCTCGGGCACCACATGGTCCGTCTCCGGTGAGTCTAGATTTTCGAATAGGACGCAAAAATGATAGTTAATTGTAACGTTCAGGGCTTTCTAATGCCGATGGAACACTCAAATTGCGTCGAGATTCAATACATCAGCCTCCAGCCGACTTGTCTCCAAGGGTCTGTTGCTGCCTCGGGCACCTTATGGTCGTTCTCTTGTAAGTCTAGATTATCGAATCCGACGCAAAAATGATTGTTAATTGTAACGCTCAGGGCCTCCTAATGACGATGGAACTCTCTAATTGCGTCGAGATTCAATACATCGGCCTCCAGCCGACTTGCCTCCAAGGGGATATCGCTGCCTCGGGCACCACATGGTCCGTCTCCGGTGAGTCTAGATTTTCGAATCCGACGCAAAAATGATAGTTAATTGTAACGTTCAGGGCCTCCTAATGCCGATGGAACACTCAAATTGCGTCGAGATTCAATACATCGGCCTCCAGCCGACTTGTCTCCAAGGGTCTATTGCTGATTCGGACACCTTATGGTCGTTCTCCTGTGAGCCTAGATTTTCGAATCCGACGCAAAAATGATAGTTAATTGTAACGTTCAGGGCTTTGTAATGACAATGGAACACTCAAATTGCGTCGAGATTCAATACATCGGCCTGCAGCCGACTTGTCTCCAAGGTTCTATTGCTGCCTCGGGCACCACATGGTCCTTCTCCTGTGAGTCTAGATTTTCGAATCCGACGCAAAAATGATAGTTAATTGTAACGTTCAGGGCCTCCTAGTGACGATGGAACACTCAAATTGCGTCGAGATTCAATACATCGTCCTCCAGCCGACTTGTCTCCAAGGGTCTATTGCTGCCTCGGGCACCTTATGGTCGTTCTCCTGTGAGTCTAGATTTTCGAATCCGACGCAAAAATGATTGTTAATTGTAACGTTCAGGGCCTCCTAATGCCGATGGAACACTCAAATTGCGTCGAGATTCAATACATCGGCCTCCA
>NW_025725208.1:5000-10000 GCF_021461395.2 Schistocerca americana
TTACCCCGACCTTTCGGCCTAGGAAGACACGCTGATTCCTTCAGTGTAGCGCGCGTGCGGCCCAGAACATCTAAGGGCATCACAGACCTGTTATTGCTCAATCTCGTGCGGCTAGAAGCCGCCTGTCCCTCTAAGAAGAAAAGTAATCGCTGACAGCACGAAGGATGTCACGCGACTAGTTAGCAGGCTAGAGTCTCGTTCGTTATCGGAATTAACCAGACAAATCGCTCCACCAACTAAGAACGGCCATGCACCACCACCCACCGAATCAAGAAAGAGCTATCAATCTGTCAATCCTTCCGGTGTCCGGGCCTGGTGAGGTTTCCCGTGTTGAGTCAAATTAAGCCGCAGGCTCCACTCCTGGTGGTGCCCTTCCGTCAATTCCTTTAAGTTTCAGCTTTGCAACCATACTTCCCCCGGAACCCAAAAGCTTTGGTTTCCCGGAGGCTGCCCGCCGAGTCATCGGAGGAACTGCGGCGGATCGCTGGCTGGCATCGTTTATGGTTAGAACTAGGGCGGTATCTGATCGCCTTCGAACCTCTAACTTTCGTTCTTGATTAATGAAAACATACTTGGCAAATGCTTTCGCTTCTGTTCGTCTTGCGACGATCCAAGAATTTCACCTCTAACGTCGCAATACGAATGCCCCCGCCTGTCCCTATTAATCATTACCTCGGGTTCCGAAAACCAACAAAATAGAACCGAGGTCCTATTCCATTATTCCATGCACACAGTATTCAGGCGGGCTTGCCTGCTTTAAGCACTCTAATTTGTTCAAAGTAAACGTGCCGGCCCACCGAGACACTCACTCAAGAGCACCCTGGTAGGATTGCAACGGGGTCCGCCTCGGGACGCACGAGCACGCACGAGGCGCGTCGCACGCCTTCAGCTCGCCCCACCGGCAGGACGTCCCACGATACATGCCAGTTAAACACCGACGGGCGGTGAACCAACAGCGTGGGACACAAATCCAACTACGAGCTTTTTAACCGCAACAACTTTAATATACGCTATTGGAGCTGGAATTACCGCGGCTGCTGGCACCAGACTTGCCCTCCAATAGATACTCGTTAAAGGATTTAAAGTGTACTCATTCCGATTACGGGGCCTCGGATGAGTCCCGTATCGTTATTTTTCGTCACTACCTCCCCGTGCCGGGAGTGGGTAATTTGCGCGCCTGCTGCCTTCCTTGGATGTGGTAGCCGTTTCTCAGGCTCCCTCTCCGGAATCGAACCCTGATTCCCCGTTACCCGTTACAACCATGGTAGGCGCAGAACCTACCATCGACAGTTGATAAGGCAGACATTTGAAAGATGCGTCGCCGGTACGAGGACCGTGCGATCAGCCCAAAGTTATTCAGAGTCACCAAGGCAAACGGACCGGACGAGCCGACCGATTGGTTTTGATCTAATAAAAGCGTCCCTTCCATCTCTGGTCGGGACTCTGTTTGCATGTATTAGCTCTAGAATTACCACAGTTATCCAAGTAACGTGGGTACGATCTAAGGAACCATAACTGATTTAATGAGCCATTCGCGGTTTCACCTTAATGCGGCTTGTACTGAGACATGCATGGCTTAATCTTTGAGACAAGCATATGACTACTGGCAGGATCAACCAGGGAGCTGCGTCAACTAGAGCTGAGCAGCCGGCCGCCCGGGAGTGTGTCCCGGGGGCCCGCGCGAACACGCAAGCGTCCGCTCAATTATTCTGCAAACAGGAGGAGGCTGAGCTCCCCTGCACCATACACCTCGAAACCCTCTCAGGTCCCGGCGGCGCGCAGCGCCGTCCTAAGTACTTGGTCGGGTTCGAGAGAGGCGCAATCGCCCGGAGTTTGGCGAGTAGACGCTTTAGGTGCGACCACCCGTGCTCCCAACTGAGCTTGCCGCTGCCGACAGAGGCCCGGGAGCGTGCTGTCGTGGCATTGCCGGCGGGAGACAACACGCGCCACCTACGGTGACCGGCAGCTCCAACGCCAGCGCCACAGAAGGACAAAAGCCCCACTTGGGTGCCGAAGCGAACTCTCCCAGCACAGCGCACGCGCCAACACGTCCGCACAGCTGCGATACAAACCACCTGCGAGAACCGCAGAGGCGACCGAGCAGCAGACGGCGTCGCGGCGCCGAGCGCCGGGCGGCGGCGCATCCTCAGCGCACACAGTCCTCAATCGGACCAGCACACTGCAGATGTCCACCGCGCTTCGCACCGGGCCCGCGAGGACCTACTTTGGCCGCACGGCGCCGCGTGCAGGGTGCGCCGGCGCGCAGCTGCGCCGCCTGCCGCCTCCGTCGGCCGGCGCGCCTGCCACTGGCCGCCCCCACCAGCCGGCTGTAGCGCGTGCGCCCACGCACCGCACGGCCAACACGCCGGGAGGCCCCCCCTCACCGGCCGGGGACGGTCCCACCCAGCCACCGCCGCGTATCGCTTCACACCCACATGCCATTCACGTTCGTGGGCATGGTGGGTATCGCTGCAACAACCGGTTGGTAGCTCAACCGATCGTCGCCATCACTGATTCACCCCTAGCGAGAACAACCGCACCACAACGGTTTACCAGTTGTTCATTTGCGTAACGTCACCAGCAAACGTAGGCGTCCATCGCCATTTGCAAATTCAACGATTGTTGCATGCCTGTGTCAGGTGTCACGACACACTGTCTGCCCACATACACGCAACAACATGTCCACGCTTAGCGAACACGTGGAAGGTGGCCCCCGTACGTATGCGATGTCCATTGCGCGAACGACTGTCAACCGGCCTCTGTCGCATGTCGCAGATGTGGAACGCAGTGCACCGTGCTATCACGGTGTGTGAGAAGAGACGACTACGTCTGACAACACGCGCCACTACATCAACAGACGGCTCATGCTGATCGCCATCCAGGGCATACCACACTGCAATCCAGCTCTTATAGGGAGACGACACGTAGCTGAGTGCACAACATTTGGACCGCATGGTTCGCCGTTGTTGGCGCAGTCGTTGTACGGTCACATGTACCACGATGTATCATTCAGTACATGAGGACCAATGTGCAGTACAGTGTGTGATTTGGACGTACAACATCAGCGGACAGTTGACACAGGCCGTACCACAGCGTAGGCTAAGTGCTTCGCCATGCGAATGCCAATGAACAACTGCAAATGCCAATGAACAACTGCAAAGGGCATTGAGCATGTACGTCCTGCTGCCATCCACATTACAGTGTATAGCTGCAAGGTGTTTAACATGAAGCGATACACTGGGGACCGGGCAGTGCGAGTAGCAAACTATATTGCGGGGGTTGCAGTTAGGCAACACTACACTAATTTAACGCGTCGTATGACAATTACAGAGCAGGTTAAGGCCCAACGTGTGTTGGGTTAAGGCCCAACGTGTGTTGGGTTAAGGCCCAACGTGTGTTGGGTTAAGGCCCAACGTGTGTTGGGTTAAGGCCCAACGTGTGTTGGGTTAAGGCCCAACGTGTGTTGGGTTACGTTAAGGGGCAATGTGGGTTACGTTAAGGGGCAATGTGGGTTACGTTAAGGGGCAATGTGGGTTACGTTACGGCGCAATATAGGTTACGTTACGGCGCAATATAGGTTACGTTAAGGGGCAATGTGGGTTACGTTACGGCGCAATATAGGTTACGTTACGGCGCAATATAGGTTACGTTAAGGCGCAATATCGGTTACGTTAAGGCGCAATACAGGTTACGTTAAGGCGCAATACAGGTTACGTTAAGGCGCAATACAGGTTACGTTAAGGCGCAATACAGGTTACGTTAAGGCGCAATACAGGTTACGTTAAGGCGCAATACAGGTTACGTTAAGGCGCAATACAGGTTACGTTAAGGCGCAATACAGGTTACGTTAAGGCGCAATGCAGGTTACGTTAAGGCGCAATGCAGGTTACGTTAAGGCGCAATACAGGTTACGTTAAGGCGCAATGCAGGTTACGTTAAGGCGCAATGCAGGTTACGTTAAGGCGCAATACAGGTTACGTTAAGGCGCAATACAGGTTACGTTAAGGCGCAATACAGGTTACGTTAAGGCGCAATACAGGTTACGTTAAGGCGCAATACAGGTTACGTTAAGGCGCAATACAGGTTACGTTAAGGCGCAATACAGGTTACGTTAAGGCGCAATACAGGTTACGTTAAGGCGCAATACAGGTTACGTTAAGGCGCAATACAGGTTACGTTAAGGCGCAATACAGGTTACGTTAAGGCGCAATACAGGTTACGTTAAGGCGCAATACAGGTTACGTTAAGGCGCAATACAGGTTACGTTAAGGCGCAATACAGGTTACGTTAAGGCGCAATACAGGTTACGTTAAGGCGCAATACAGGTTACGTTAAGGCGCAATACAGGTTACGTTAAGGCGCAATACAGGTTACGTTAAGGCGCAATACAGGTTACGTTAAGGCGCAATACAGGTTAGGTTAAGGCGCAATACAGGTTAGGTTAAGGTACGACATAGGTTAGGTTAAGGTACGACATAGGTTAGGTTAAGGTACGACATAGGTTAGGTTAAGGTACGACATAGGTTAGGTTAAGGTACGACATAGGTTAGGTTAAGGTACGACATAGGTTAGGTTAAGGTACGACATAGGTTAGGTTAAGGTACGACATAGGTTAGGTTAAGGTACGACATAGGTTAGGTTAAGGTACGACATAGGTTAGGTTAAGGTACGACATAGGTTAGGTTAAGGTACGACATAGGTTAGGTTAAGGTACGACATAGGTTAGGTTAAGGTACGACATAGGTTAGGTTAAGGTACGACATAGGTTAGGTTAAGGTACGACATAGGTTAGGTTAAGGTACGACATAGGTTAGGTTAAGGTACGACATAGGTTAGGTTAAGGTACGACATAGGTTAGGTTAAGGTACGACATAGGTTAGGTTAAGGTACGACATAGGTTAGGTTAAGGTACGACATAGGTTAGGTTAAGGTACGACATAGGTTAGGTTAAGGTACGACATAGGTTAGGTTAAGGTACGACATAGGTTAGGTTAAGGTAC
>NW_025725208.1:20000-25000 GCF_021461395.2 Schistocerca americana
CCACCTACGGTGACCGGCAGCTCCAACGCCAGCGCCACAGAAGGACAAAAGCCCCACTTGGGTGCCGAAGCGAACTCTCCCAGCACAGCGCACGCGCCAACACGTCCGCACAGCTGCGATACAAACCACCTGCGAGAACCGCAGAGGCGACCGAGCAGCAGACGGCGTCGCGGCGCCGAGCGCCGGGCGGCGGCGCATCCTCAGCGCACACAGTCCTCAATCGGACCAGCACACTGCAGATGTCCACCGCGCTTCGCACCGGGCCCGCGAGGACCTACTTTGGCCGCACGGCGCCGCGTGCAGGGTGCGCCGGCGCGCCTGCCACTGGCCGCCCCCACCAGCCGGCTGTAGCGCGTGCGCCCACGCACCGCACGGCCAACACGCCGGGAGGCCCCCCCTCACCGGCCGGGGACGGTCCCACCCAGCCACCGCCGCGTATCGCTTCACACCCACATGCCATTCACGTTCGTGGGCATGGTGGGTATCGCTGCAACAACCGGTTGGTAGCTCAACCGATCGTCGCCATCACTGATTCACCCCTAGCGAGAACAACCGCACCACAACGGTTTACCAGTTGTTCATTTGCGTAACGTCACCAGCAAACGTAGGCGTCCATCGCCATTTGCAAATTCAACGATTGTTGCATGCCTGTGTCAGGTGTCACGACACACTGTCTGCCCACATACACGCAACAACATGTCCACGCTTAGCGAACACGTGGAAGGTGGCCCCCGTACGTATGCGATGTCCATTGCGCGAACGACTGTCAACCGGCCTCTGTCGCATGTCGCAGATGTGGAACGCAGTGCACCGTGCTATCACGGTGTGTGAGAAGAGACGACTACGTCTGACAACACGCGCCACTACATCAACAGACGGCTCATGCTGATCGCCATCCAGGGCATACCACACTGCAATCCAGCTCTTATAGGGAGACGACACGTAGCTGAGTGCACAACATTTGGACCGCATGGTTCGCCGTTGTTGGCGCAGTCGTTGTACGGTCACATGTACCACGATGTATCATTCAGTACATGAGGACCAATGTGCAGTACAGTGTGTGATTTGGACGTACAACATCAGCGGACAGTTGACACAGGCCGTACCACAGCGTAGGCTAAGTGCTTCGCCATGCGAATGCCAATGAACAACTGCAAATGCCAATGAACAACTGCAAAGGGCATTGAGCATGTACGTCCTGCTGCCATCCACATTACAGTGTATAGCTGCAAGGTGTTTAACATGAAGCGATACACTGGGGACCGGGCAGTGCGAGTAGCAAACTATATTGCGGGGGTTGCAGTTAGGCAACACTACACTAATTTAACGCGTCGTATGACAATTACAGAGCAGGTTAAGGCCCAACGTGTGTTGGGTTAAGGCCCAACGTGTGTTGGGTTAAGGCCCAACGTGTGTTGGGTTAAGGCCCAACGTGTGTTGGGTTAAGGCCCAACGTGTGTTGGGTTAAGGCCCAACGTGTGTTGGGTTACGTTAAGGGGCAATGTGGGTTACGTTAAGGGGCAATGTGGGTTACGTTAAGGGGCAATGTGGGTTACGTTACGGCGCAATATAGGTTACGTTACGGCGCAATATAGGTTACGTTAAGGGGCAATGTGGGTTACGTTACGGCGCAATATAGGTTACGTTACGGCGCAATATAGGTTACGTTAAGGCGCAATATCGGTTACGTTAAGGCGCAATACAGGTTACGTTAAGGCGCAATACAGGTTACGTTAAGGCGCAATACAGGTTACGTTAAGGCGCAATACAGGTTACGTTAAGGCGCAATACAGGTTACGTTAAGGCGCAATACAGGTTACGTTAAGGCGCAATACAGGTTACGTTAAGGCGCAATACAGGTTACGTTAAGGCGCAATGCAGGTTACGTTAAGGCGCAATGCAGGTTACGTTAAGGCGCAATACAGGTTACGTTAAGGCGCAATGCAGGTTACGTTAAGGCGCAATGCAGGTTACGTTAAGGCGCAATACAGGTTACGTTAAGGCGCAATACAGGTTACGTTAAGGCGCAATACAGGTTACGTTAAGGCGCAATACAGGTTACGTTAAGGCGCAATACAGGTTACGTTAAGGCGCAATACAGGTTACGTTAAGGCGCAATACAGGTTACGTTAAGGCGCAATACAGGTTACGTTAAGGCGCAATACAGGTTACGTTAAGGCGCAATACAGGTTACGTTAAGGCGCAATACAGGTTACGTTAAGGCGCAATACAGGTTACGTTAAGGCGCAATACAGGTTACGTTAAGGCGCAATACAGGTTACGTTAAGGCGCAATACAGGTTACGTTAAGGCGCAATACAGGTTACGTTAAGGCGCAATACAGGTTACGTTAAGGCGCAATACAGGTTACGTTAAGGCGCAATACAGGTTACGTTAAGGCGCAATACAGGTTACGTTAAGGCGCAATACAGGTTAGGTTAAGGCGCAATACAGGTTAGGTTAAGGTACGACATAGGTTAGGTTAAGGTACGACATAGGTTAGGTTAAGGTACGACATAGGTTAGGTTAAGGTACGACATAGGTTAGGTTAAGGTACGACATAGGTTAGGTTAAGGTACGACATAGGTTAGGTTAAGGTACGACATAGGTTAGGTTAAGGTACGACATAGGTTAGGTTAAGGTACGACATAGGTTAGGTTAAGGTACGACATAGGTTAGGTTAAGGTACGACATAGGTTAGGTTAAGGTACGACATAGGTTAGGTTAAGGTACGACATAGGTTAGGTTAAGGTACGACATAGGTTAGGTTAAGGTACGACATAGGTTAGGTTAAGGTACGACATAGGTTAGGTTAAGGTACGACATAGGTTAGGTTAAGGTACGACATAGGTTAGGTTAAGGTACGACATAGGTTAGGTTAAGGTACGACATAGGTTAGGTTAAGGTACGACATAGGTTAGGTTAAGGTACGACATAGGTTAGGTTAAGGTACGACATAGGTTAGGTTAAGGTACGACATAGGTTAGGTTAAGGTACGACATAGGTTAGGTTAAGGTACGACATAGGTTAGGTTAAGGTACGACATAGGTTAGGTTAAGGTACGACATAGGTTAGGTTAAGGTACGACATAGGTTAGGTTAAGGTACGACATAGGTTAGGTTAAGGTACGACATAGGTTAGGTTAAGGTACGACATAGGTTAGGTTAAGGTACGACATAGGTTAGGTTAAGGTACGACATAGGTTAGGTTAAGGTACGACATAGGTTAGGTTAAGGTACGACATAGGTTAGGTTAAGGTACGACATAGGGTAGGTTAAGGTACGACATAGGTTAGGTTAAGGTACGACATAGGTTAGGTTACGGTACGACATAGGTTAGGTTACGGTACGACATAGGTTAGGTTACGGTACGACATAGGTTAGGTTACGGTACGACATAGGTTAGGTTACGGTACGACATAGGTTAGGTTACGGTACGACATAGGTTAGGTTACGGTACGACATAGGTTAGGTTACGGTACGACATAGGTTAGGTTACGGTACGACATAGGTTAGGTTACGGTACGACATAGGTTAGGTTACGGTACGACATAGGTTAGGTTACGGTACGACATAGGTTAGGTTACGGTACGACATAGGTTAGGTTACGGTACGATATAGGTTAGGTTACGGTACGATATAGGTTAGGTTAAGGTACACATTGTTGTAAGGAAAGGTTTAATGGGGGGCGGGGCGGGGCGGCCGGTTTGTTGATTGTGATTATAGTAAGTGGATGCCTGCGGCATCATCTGATTTGCCACGTCAGGATGCACCTTTGGCTCATGACAGGCGGCGCTCTCATTCCATGCTTGTGGCAGACCTGTGTCTTTCATTCCTGCCATTGTTTGTGTGCTGTGAGAGGAGGCAGTATTGTGATGTTGGGTGCACCCCTGTGTAGGACATGTGTGGGTGTTGGTGGCTTGGCTGAGCAATGGTGGTTGTCGGGTGGGTGGGATATTCTGTTTTCTGAGTGGACCTCCCAGTCTGGTTATGACAGTGTGGATTGTCTAATGTGGCGGAGAGGATGCACTGGGTGTTGTTCCATGCTGGTGCTTACATATTGTCTGTGTGCGTGTTACAGGCAGAGAGTAGTGCGTGATAAGGGTGTGTGGCTGACGTGTGGTTGTGATTGTGAGCAGAGTCTTTCAGCATGTATACGGACAGTTGTATACATTATCTGTATTCTGATGGCTCTATCTATTACTAATCAGCGCCGTGTATACGTTTAATCCGGTTCCAGTCGAAACTGTTGTATCTCTGTACATTAGTGACACGGCGAGCCCGCTATGTAGTTACTCGTCTCGGCAGCTTCCACCGGTGTATGGCAAATGATTATAAGGAATCAGTCTAGTCGTCAATACCGATGGTGTGACGTCACATGTCTGGGGTGGGGGACGCTGCGCCCTTCCGGTGGGTCATGGCCTAGAAAGACTCTTCCCACGCAGGGGGGCGTGGACTGTCATTGACTCTTCCAGGTAATATACTTGCCGTACGTTCTTGCGACTGCGAGTGCAACGCTCACCGGTACCGACATGGATGGAGCGCCTCCTAGCTGACCGCTCAGCATCGGCATTCGTACAGAGAGCAACGCGGTCGCGTCTCTAGCTCGTAACTGGTACAGCCCGCAGCTCATGTATAGGGACAGCGGGAATGTCGCATATTGGAGATAACTCTTCATGAAACGCATGTTATAGGGGTGGATTGCACATTGCGACTGCGGGAAAAGTCCGCCGTTCATCCGCTGGAGTTGCGAGTTGGGCGGTTGGAGTGGGGCGCAGGTGGAGTGATTGCCGGTCCACGATTTCGTGCGGCAGAGGCGCTGGCGTTGGGGTGCTGTGGTCGACAGAGGACGCAGGCTTTGTGGGTGGGGTCGAAAGATGGGCACTGTGGGCCCATCGATGTCTTGGTCGGCTTGGCGTCTCATAGATGGCGGTATCGTCGTTGCAGGACGTCATGCCGCGGGAGACCTACAGATGGCGCTGTGTTTTGTGGTGCGCTCGAC
>NW_025725208.1:32500-38784 GCF_021461395.2 Schistocerca americana
TGATTTAATGAGCCATTCGCGGTTTCACCTTAATGCGGCTTGTACTGAGACATGCATGGCTTAATCTTTGAGACAAGCATATGACTACTGGCAGGATCAACCAGGGAGCTGCGTCAACTAGAGCTGAGCAGCCGGCCGCCCGGGAGTGTGTCCCGGGGGCCCGCGCGAACACGCAAGCGTCCGCTCAATTATTCTGCAAACAGGAGGAGGCTGAGCTCCCCTGCACCATACACCTCGAAACCCTCTCAGGTCCCGGCGGCGCGCAGCGCCGTCCTAAGTACTTGGTCGGGTTCGAGAGAGGCGCAATCGCCCGGAGTTTGGCGAGTAGACGCTTTAGGTGCGACCACCCGTGCTCCCAACTGAGCTTGCCGCTGCCGACAGAGGCCCGGGAGCGTGCTGTCGTGGCATTGCCGGCGGGAGACAACACGCGCCACCTACGGTGACCGGCAGCTCCAACGCCAGCGCCACAGAAGGACAAAAGCCCCACTTGGGTGCCGAAGCGAACTCTCCCAGCACAGCGCACGCGCCAACACGTCCGCACAGCTGCGATACAAACCACCTGCGAGAACCGCAGAGGCGACCGAGCAGCAGACGGCGTCGCGGCGCCGAGCGCCGGGCGGCGGCGCATCCTCAGCGCACACAGTCCTCAATCGGACCAGCACACTGCAGATGTCCACCGCGCTTCGCACCGGGCCCGCGAGGACCTACTTTGGCCGCACGGCGCCGCGTGCAGGGTGCGCCGGCGCGCAGCTGCGCCGCCTGCCGCCTCCGTCGGCCGGCGCGCCTGCCACTGGCCGCCCCCACCAGCCGGCTGTAGCGCGTGCGCCCACGCACCGCACGGCCAACACGCCGGGAGGCCCCCCCTCACCGGCCGGGGACGGTCCCACCCAGCCACCGCCGCGTATCGCTTCACACCCACATGCCATTCACGTTCGTGGGCATGGTGGGTATCGCTGCAACAACCGGTTGGTAGCTCAACCGATCGTCGCCATCACTGATTCACCCCTAGCGAGAACAACCGCACCACAACGGTTTACCAGTTGTTCATTTGCGTAACGTCACCAGCAAACGTAGGCGTCCATCGCCATTTGCAAATTCAACGATTGTTGCATGCCTGTGTCAGGTGTCACGACACACTGTCTGCCCACATACACGCAACAACATGTCCACGCTTAGCGAACACGTGGAAGGTGGCCCCCGTACGTATGCGATGTCCATTGCGCGAACGACTGTCAACCGGCCTCTGTCGCATGTCGCAGATGTGGAACGCAGTGCACCGTGCTATCACGGTGTGTGAGAAGAGACGACTACGTCTGACAACACGCGCCACTACATCAACAGACGGCTCATGCTGATCGCCATCCAGGGCATACCACACTGCAATCCAGCTCTTATAGGGAGACGACACGTAGCTGAGTGCACAACATTTGGACCGCATGGTTCGCCGTTGTTGGCGCAGTCGTTGTACGGTCACATGTACCACGATGTATCATTCAGTACATGAGGACCAATGTGCAGTACAGTGTGTGATTTGGACGTACAACATCAGCGGACAGTTGACACAGGCCGTACCACAGCGTAGGCTAAGTGCTTCGCCATGCGAATGCCAATGAACAACTGCAAATGCCAATGAACAACTGCAAAGGGCATTGAGCATGTACGTCCTGCTGCCATCCACATTACAGTGTATAGCTGCAAGGTGTTTAACATGAAGCGATACACTGGGGACCGGGCAGTGCGAGTAGCAAACTATATTGCGGGGGTTGCAGTTAGGCAACACTACACTAATTTAACGCGTCGTATGACAATTACAGAGCAGGTTAAGGCCCAACGTGTGTTGGGTTAAGGCCCAACGTGTGTTGGGTTAAGGCCCAACGTGTGTTGGGTTAAGGCCCAACGTGTGTTGGGTTAAGGCCCAACGTGTGTTGGGTTAAGGCCCAACGTGTGTTGGGTTACGTTAAGGGGCAATGTGGGTTACGTTAAGGGGCAATGTGGGTTACGTTAAGGGGCAATGTGGGTTACGTTACGGCGCAATATAGGTTACGTTACGGCGCAATATAGGTTACGTTAAGGGGCAATGTGGGTTACGTTACGGCGCAATATAGGTTACGTTACGGCGCAATATAGGTTACGTTAAGGCGCAATATCGGTTACGTTAAGGCGCAATACAGGTTACGTTAAGGCGCAATACAGGTTACGTTAAGGCGCAATACAGGTTACGTTAAGGCGCAATACAGGTTACGTTAAGGCGCAATACAGGTTACGTTAAGGCGCAATACAGGTTACGTTAAGGCGCAATACAGGTTACGTTAAGGCGCAATACAGGTTACGTTAAGGCGCAATGCAGGTTACGTTAAGGCGCAATGCAGGTTACGTTAAGGCGCAATACAGGTTACGTTAAGGCGCAATGCAGGTTACGTTAAGGCGCAATGCAGGTTACGTTAAGGCGCAATACAGGTTACGTTAAGGCGCAATACAGGTTACGTTAAGGCGCAATACAGGTTACGTTAAGGCGCAATACAGGTTACGTTAAGGCGCAATACAGGTTACGTTAAGGCGCAATACAGGTTACGTTAAGGCGCAATACAGGTTACGTTAAGGCGCAATACAGGTTACGTTAAGGCGCAATACAGGTTACGTTAAGGCGCAATACAGGTTACGTTAAGGCGCAATACAGGTTACGTTAAGGCGCAATACAGGTTACGTTAAGGCGCAATACAGGTTACGTTAAGGCGCAATACAGGTTACGTTAAGGCGCAATACAGGTTACGTTAAGGCGCAATACAGGTTACGTTAAGGCGCAATACAGGTTACGTTAAGGCGCAATACAGGTTACGTTAAGGCGCAATACAGGTTACGTTAAGGCGCAATACAGGTTACGTTAAGGCGCAATACAGGTTAGGTTAAGGCGCAATACAGGTTAGGTTAAGGTACGACATAGGTTAGGTTAAGGTACGACATAGGTTAGGTTAAGGTACGACATAGGTTAGGTTAAGGTACGACATAGGTTAGGTTAAGGTACGACATAGGTTAGGTTAAGGTACGACATAGGTTAGGTTAAGGTACGACATAGGTTAGGTTAAGGTACGACATAGGTTAGGTTAAGGTACGACATAGGTTAGGTTAAGGTACGACATAGGTTAGGTTAAGGTACGACATAGGTTAGGTTAAGGTACGACATAGGTTAGGTTAAGGTACGACATAGGTTAGGTTAAGGTACGACATAGGTTAGGTTAAGGTACGACATAGGTTAGGTTAAGGTACGACATAGGTTAGGTTAAGGTACGACATAGGTTAGGTTAAGGTACGACATAGGTTAGGTTAAGGTACGACATAGGTTAGGTTAAGGTACGACATAGGTTAGGTTAAGGTACGACATAGGTTAGGTTAAGGTACGACATAGGTTAGGTTAAGGTACGACATAGGTTAGGTTAAGGTACGACATAGGTTAGGTTAAGGTACGACATAGGTTAGGTTAAGGTACGACATAGGTTAGGTTAAGGTACGACATAGGTTAGGTTAAGGTACGACATAGGTTAGGTTAAGGTACGACATAGGTTAGGTTAAGGTACGACATAGGTTAGGTTAAGGTACGACATAGGTTAGGTTAAGGTACGACATAGGTTAGGTTAAGGTACGACATAGGTTAGGTTAAGGTACGACATAGGTTAGGTTAAGGTACGACATAGGTTAGGTTAAGGTACGACATAGGTTAGGTTAAGGTACGACATAGGTTAGGTTAAGGTACGACATAGGTTAGGTTAAGGTACGACATAGGGTAGGTTAAGGTACGACATAGGTTAGGTTAAGGTACGACATAGGTTAGGTTACGGTACGACATAGGTTAGGTTACGGTACGACATAGGTTAGGTTACGGTACGACATAGGTTAGGTTACGGTACGACATAGGTTAGGTTACGGTACGACATAGGTTAGGTTACGGTACGACATAGGTTAGGTTACGGTACGACATAGGTTAGGTTACGGTACGACATAGGTTAGGTTACGGTACGACATAGGTTAGGTTACGGTACGACATAGGTTAGGTTACGGTACGACATAGGTTAGGTTACGGTACGACATAGGTTAGGTTACGGTACGACATAGGTTAGGTTACGGTACGATATAGGTTAGGTTACGGTACGATATAGGTTAGGTTAAGGTACACATTGTTGTAAGGAAAGGTTTAATGGGGGGCGGGGCGGGGCGGCCGGTTTGTTGATTGTGATTATAGTAAGTGGATGCCTGCGGCATCATCTGATTTGCCACGTCAGGATGCACCTTTGGCTCATGACAGGCGGCGCTCTCATTCCATGCTTGTGGCAGACCTGTGTCTTTCATTCCTGCCATTGTTTGTGTGCTGTGAGAGGAGGCAGTATTGTGATGTTGGGTGCACCCCTGTGTAGGACATGTGTGGGTGTTGGTGGCTTGGCTGAGCAATGGTGGTTGTCGGGTGGGTGGGATATTCTGTTTTCTGAGTGGACCTCCCAGTCTGGTTATGACAGTGTGGATTGTCTAATGTGGCGGAGAGGATGCACTGGGTGTTGTTCCATGCTGGTGCTTACATATTGTCTGTGTGCGTGTTACAGGCAGAGAGTAGTGCGTGATAAGGGTGTGTGGCTGACGTGTGGTTGTGATTGTGAGCAGAGTCTTTCAGCATGTATACGGACAGTTGTATACATTATCTGTATTCTGATGGCTCTATCTATTACTAATCAGCGCCGTGTATACGTTTAATCCGGTTCCAGTCGAAACTGTTGTATCTCTGTACATTAGTGACACGGCGAGCCCGCTATGTAGTTACTCGTCTCGGCAGCTTCCACCGGTGTATGGCAAATGATTATAAGGAATCAGTCTAGTCGTCAATACCGATGGTGTGACGTCACATGTCTGGGGTGGGGGACGCTGCGCCCTTCCGGTGGGTCATGGCCTAGAAAGACTCTTCCCACGCAGGGGGGCGTGGACTGTCATTGACTCTTCCAGGTAATATACTTGCCGTACGTTCTTGCGACTGCGAGTGCAACGCTCACCGGTACCGACATGGATGGAGCGCCTCCTAGCTGACCGCTCAGCATCGGCATTCGTACAGAGAGCAACGCGGTCGCGTCTCTAGCTCGTAACTGGTACAGCCCGCAGCTCATGTATAGGGACAGCGGGAATGTCGCATATTGGAGATAACTCTTCATGAAACGCATGTTATAGGGGTGGATTGCACATTGCGACTGCGGGAAAAGTCCGCCGTTCATCCGCTGGAGTTGCGAGTTGGGCGGTTGGAGTGGGGCGCAGGTGGAGTGATTGCCGGTCCACGATTTCGTGCGGCAGAGGCGCTGGCGTTGGGGTGCTGTGGTCGACAGAGGACGCAGGCTTTGTGGGTGGGGTCGAAAGATGGGCACTGTGGGCCCATCGATGTCTTGGTCGGCTTGGCGTCTCATAGATGGCGGTATCGTCGTTGCAGGACGTCATGCCGCGGGAGACCTACAGATGGCGCTGTGTTTTGTGGTGCGCTCGACATGGCGGACGTAGTGTTGTCAGATTCGCATAGATGGAGGTATTGCATGTGGTTTCGCCGTATTTTCATAGATGGCGATACCGTTTTGCCGGCATGGTTGGCGTAGTTCCGTCGGATCCCTGTAGATGGAGGTGCCGTTTCTGGGCTGGATGTCAATGTCGTTGCGTCACATTCGCATAGGTGGCGGCATCGTCGTAATACCTCGCCCACTACGGACTTATCACCACCCACACTAGCCGCCCCGGGGACTTGCCAACGACACACCCTATCCCAAGTCTATTTTCTTGCGGAGCATCATGTGTTATTATATTTTATTTCACATCCATAGTGGAGTGGTATTGTAGGTCACCGTACTGCGGTGGACGCTGTGTTACCACGGGACGGCGAAAACGTACCGTCGACCGCCGGGCACCGCCCGACACCCGCCCGACGACGCCGCCTCCGCGCGGCGCGCCGGCCGGTGGGCCGACATCGACCGTCCGGCACCCATCGCGGCACCCATCGCCGGTCGCCAAAGCGATACGCTGTAGCGCGGCAGGACACAAGGCGCCCGGCCGGCGCCACCTCCCCCGCCGCGCGCACGGAGGCGGCACCCATCGCAGCGCCCGCGCAGGCGGCAAGGGGCCCGCCAACCGATACGCCGCCGTCCGCCGCACCCAATGCAGCGCCCTGGGTGCGGCGCGCCCGGCCAGACCGATACGCCGTACAGAAGCAAAAGCAAAAGCAGCCCACACGTGCCCCTGTTGGCGGCCAGCCCCTGGGGGGTCTCGTCTCG
>NW_025725210.1:7500-15000 GCF_021461395.2 Schistocerca americana
AGACAATCCACACTGTCATAACCAGACTGGGAGGTCCACTCAGAAAACAGAATATCCCACCCACCCGACAACCACCATTGCTCAGCCAAGCCACCAACACCCACACATGTCCTACACAGGGGTGCACCCAACATCACAATACTGCCTCCTCTCACAGCACACAAACAATGGCAGGAATGAAAGACACAGGTCTGCCACAAGCATGGAATGAGAGCGCCGCCTGTCATGAGCCAAAGGTGCATCCTGACGTGGCAAATCAGATGATGCCGCAGGCATCCACTTACTATAATCACAATCAACAAACCGGCCGCCCCGCCCCGCCCCCCATTAAACCTTTCCTTACAACAATGTGTACCTTAACCTAACCTATATCGTACCGTAACCTAACCTATATCGTACCGTAACCTAACCTATGTCGTACCGTAACCTAACCTATGTCGTACCGTAACCTAACCTATGTCGTACCGTAACCTAACCTATGTCGTACCGTAACCTAACCTATGTCGTACCGTAACCTAACCTATGTCGTACCGTAACCTAACCTATGTCGTACCGTAACCTAACCTATGTCGTACCGTAACCTAACCTATGTCGTACCGTAACCTAACCTATGTCGTACCGTAACCTAACCTATGTCGTACCGTAACCTAACCTATGTCGTACCGTAACCTAACCTATGTCGTACCGTAACCTAACCTATGTCGTACCGTAACCTAACCTATGTCGTACCGTAACCTAACCTATGTCGTACCTTAACCTAACCTATGTCGTACCTTAACCTACCCTATGTCGTACCTTAACCTAACCTATGTCGTACCTTAACCTAACCTATGTCGTACCTTAACCTAACCTATGTCGTACCTTAACCTAACCTATGTCGTACCTTAACCTAACCTATGTCGTACCTTAACCTAACCTATGTCGTACCTTAACCTAACCTATGTCGTACCTTAACCTAACCTATGTCGTACCTTAACCTAACCTATGTCGTACCTTAACCTAACCTATGTCGTACCTTAACCTAACCTATGTCGTACCTTAACCTAACCTATGTCGTACCTTAACCTAACCTATGTCGTACCTTAACCTAACCTATGTCGTACCTTAACCTAACCTATGTCGTACCTTAACCTAACCTATGTCGTACCTTAACCTAACCTATGTCGTACCTTAACCTAACCTATGTCGTACCTTAACCTAACCTATGTCGTACCTTAACCTAACCTATGTCGTACCTTAACCTAACCTATGTCGTACCTTAACCTAACCTATGTCGTACCTTAACCTAACCTATGTCGTACCTTAACCTAACCTATGTCGTACCTTAACCTAACCTATGTCGTACCTTAACCTAACCTATGTCGTACCTTAACCTAACCTATGTCGTACCTTAACCTAACCTATGTCGTACCTTAACCTAACCTATGTCGTACCTTAACCTAACCTATGTCGTACCTTAACCTAACCTATGTCGTACCTTAACCTAACCTATGTCGTACCTTAACCTAACCTATGTCGTACCTTAACCTAACCTATGTCGTACCTTAACCTAACCTATGTCGTACCTTAACCTAACCTATGTCGTACCTTAACCTAACCTATGTCGTACCTTAACCTAACCTATGTCGTACCTTAACCTAACCTGTATTGCGCCTTAACCTAACCTGTATTGCGCCTTAACCTAACCTGTATTGCGCCTTAACGTAACCTGTATTGCGCCTTAACGTAAACCTGTATTGCGCCTTAACGTAACCTGTATTGCGCCTTAACGTAACCTGTATTGCGCCTTAACGTAACCTGTATTGCGCCTTAACGTAACCTGTATTGCGCCTTAACGTAACCTGTATTGCGCCTTAACGTAACCTGTATTGCGCCTTAACGTAACCTGTATTGCGCCTTAACGTAACCTGTATTGCGCCTTAACGTAACCTGTATTGCGCCTTAACGTAACCTGTATTGCGCCTTAACGTAACCTGTATTGCGCCTTAACGTAACCTGTATTGCGCCTTAACGTAACCTGTATTGCGCCTTAACGTAACCTGTATTGCGCCTTAACGTAACCTGTATTGCGCCTTAACGTAACCTGTATTGCGCCTTAACGTAACCTGTATTGCGCCTTAACGTAACCTGTATTGCGCCTTAACGTAACCTGTATTGCGCCTTAACGTAACCTGTATTGCGCCTTAACGTAACCTGTATTGCGCCTTAACGTAACCTGTATTGCGCCTTAACGTAACCTGTATTGCGCCTTAACGTAACCTGCATTGCGCCTTAACGTAACCTGCATTGCGCCTTAACGTAACCTGTATTGCGCCTTAACGTAACCTGCATTGCGCCTTAACGTAACCTGCATTGCGCCTTAACGTAACCTGTATTGCGCCTTAACGTAACCTGTATTGCGCCTTAACGTAACCTGTATTGCGCCTTAACGTAACCTGTATTGCGCCTTAACGTAACCTGTATTGCGCCTTAACGTAACCTGTATTGCGCCTTAACGTAACCTGTATTGCGCCTTAACGTAACCTGTATTGCGCCTTAACGTAACCGATATTGCGCCTTAACGTAACCTATATTGCGCCGTAACGTAACCTATATTGCGCCGTAACGTAACCCACATTGCCCCTTAACGTAACCTATATTGCGCCGTAACGTAACCTATATTGCGCCGTAACGTAACCCACATTGCCCCTTAACGTAACCCACATTGCCCCTTAACGTAACCCACATTGCCCCTTAACGTAACCCAACACACGTTGGGCCTTAACCCAACACACGTTGGGCCTTAACCCAACACACGTTGGGCCGTAACCCAACACACGTTGGGCCTTAACCCAACACACGTTGGGCCTTAACCCAACACACGTTGGGCCTTAACCCAACACACGTTGGGCCTTAACCTGCTCTGTAATTGTCATACGACGCGTTAAATTAGTGTAGTGTTGCCTAACTGCAACCCCCGCAATATAGTTTGCTACTCGCACTGCCCGGTCCCCAGTGTATCGCTTCATGTTAAACACCTTGCAGCTATACACTGTAATGTGGATGGCAGCAGGACGTACATGCTCAATGCCCTTTGCAGTTGTTCATTGGCATTTGCAGTTGTTCATTGGCATTCGCATGGCGAAGCACTTAGCCTACGCTGTGGTACGGCCTGTGTCAACTGTCCGCTGATGTTGTACGTCCAAATCACACACTGTACTGCACATTGGTCCTCATGTACTGAATGATACATCGTGGTACATGTGACCGTACAACGACTGCGCCAACAACGGCGAACCATGCGGTCCAAATGTTGTGCACTCAGCTACGTGTCGTCTCCCTATAAGAGCTGGATTGCAGTGTGGTATGCCCTGGATGGCGATCAGCATGAGCCGTCTGTTGATGTAGTGGCGCGTGTTGTCAGACGTAGTCGTCTCTTCTCACACACCGTGATAGCACGGTGCACTGCGTTCCACATCTGCGACATGCGACAGAGGCCGGTTGACAGTCGTTCGCGCAATGGACATCGCATACGTACGGGGGCCACCTTCCACGTGTTCGCTAAGCGTGGACATGTTGTTGCGTGTATGTGGGCAGACAGTGTGTCGTGACACCTGACACAGGCATGCAACAATCGTTGAATTTGCAAATGGCGATGGACGCCTACGTTTGCTGGTGACGTTACGCAAATGAACAACTGGTAAACCGTTGTGGTGCGGTTGTTCTCGCTAGGGGTGAATCAGTGATGGCGACGATCGGTTGAGCTACCAACCGGTTGTTGCAGCGATACCCACCATGCCCACGAACGTGAATGGCATGTGGGTGTGAAGCGATACGCGGCGGTGGCTGGGTGGGACCGTCCCCGGCCGGTGAGGGGGGGCCTCCCGGCGTGTTGGCCGTGCGGTGCGTGGGCGCACGCGCTACAGCCGGCTGGTGGGGGCGGCCAGTGGCAGGCGCGCCGGCCGACGGAGGCGGCAGGCGGCGCAGCTGCGCGCCGGCGCACCCTGCACGCGGCGCCGTGCGGCCAAAGTAGGTCCTCGCGGGCCCGGTGCGAAGCGCGGTGGACATCTGCAGTGTGCTGGTCCGATTGAGGACTGTGTGCGCTGAGGATGCGCCGCCGCCCGGCGCTCGGCGCCGCGACGCCGTCTGCTGCTCGGTCGCCTCTGCGGTTCTCGCAGGTGGTTTGTATCGCAGCTGTGCGGACGTGTTGGCGCGTGCGCTGTGCTGGGAGAGTTCGCTTCGGCACCCAAGTGGGGCTTTTGTCCTTCTGTGGCGCTGGCGTTGGAGCTGCCGGTCACCGTAGGTGGCGCGTGTTGTTCCCCGCCGGCAATGCCACGACAGCACGCTCCCGGGCCTCTGTCGGCAGCGGCAAGCTCAGTTGGGAGCACGGGTGGTCGCACCTAAAGCGTCTACTCGCCAAACTCCGGGCGATTGCGCCTCTCTCGAACCCGACCAAGTACTTAGGACGGCGCTGCGCGCCGCCGGGACCTGAGAGGGTTTCGAGGTGTATGGTGCAGGGGAGCTCAGCCTCCTCCTGTTTGCAGAATAATTGAGCGGACGCTTGCGTGTTCGCGCGGGCCCCCGGGACACACTCCCGGGCGGCCGGCTGCTCAGCTCTAGTTGACGCAGCTCCCTGGTTGATCCTGCCAGTAGTCATATGCTTGTCTCAAAGATTAAGCCATGCATGTCTCAGTACAAGCCGCATTAAGGTGAAACCGCGAATGGCTCATTAAATCAGTTATGGTTCCTTAGATCGTACCCACGTTACTTGGATAACTGTGGTAATTCTAGAGCTAATACATGCAAACAGAGTCCCGACCAGAGATGGAAGGGACGCTTTTATTAGATCAAAACCAATCGGTCGGCTCGTCCGGTCCGTTTGCCTTGGTGACTCTGAATAACTTTGGGCTGATCGCACGGTCCTCGTACCGGCGACGCATCTTTCAAATGTCTGCCTTATCAACTGTCGATGGTAGGTTCTGCGCCTACCATGGTTGTAACGGGTAACGGGGAATCAGGGTTCGATTCCGGAGAGGGAGCCTGAGAAACGGCTACCACATCCAAGGAAGGCAGCAGGCGCGCAAATTACCCACTCCCGGCACGGGGAGGTAGTGACGAAAAATAACGATACGGGACTCATCCGAGGCCCCGTAATCGGAATGAGTACACTTTAAATCCTTTAACGAGTATCTATTGGAGGGCAAGTCTGGTGCCAGCAGCCGCGGTAATTCCAGCTCCAATAGCGTATATTAAAGTTGTTGCGGTTAAAAAGCTCGTAGTTGGATTTGTGTCCCACGCTGTTGGTTCACCGCCCGTCGGTGTTTAACTGGCATGTATCGTGGGACGTCCTGCCGGTGGGGCGAGCTGAAGGCGTGCGACGCGCCTCGTGCGTGCTCGTGCGTCCCGAGGCGGACCCCGTTGCAATCCTACCAGGGTGCTCTTGAGTGAGTGTCTCGGTGGGCCGGCACGTTTACTTTGAACAAATTAGAGTGCTTAAAGCAGGCAAGCCCGCCTGAATACTGTGTGCATGGAATAATGGAATAGGACCTCGGTTCTATTTTGTTGGTTTTCGGAACCCGAGGTAATGATTAATAGGGACAGGCGGGGGCATTCGTATTGCGACGTTAGAGGTGAAATTCTTGGATCGTCGCAAGACGAACAGAAGCGAAAGCATTTGCCAAGTATGTTTTCATTAATCAAGAACGAAAGTTAGAGGTTCGAAGGCGATCAGATACCGCCCTAGTTCTAACCATAAACGATGCCAGCCAGCGATCCGCCGCAGTTCCTCCGATGACTCGGCGGGCAGCCTCCGGGAAACCAAAGCTTTTGGGTTCCGGGGGAAGTATGGTTGCAAAGCTGAAACTTAAAGGAATTGACGGAAGGGCACCACCAGGAGTGGAGCCTGCGGCTTAATTTGACTCAACACGGGAAACCTCACCAGGCCCGGACACCGGAAGGATTGACAGATTGATAGCTCTTTCTTGATTCGGTGGGTGGTGGTGCATGGCCGTTCTTAGTTGGTGGAGCGATTTGTCTGGTTAATTCCGATAACGAACGAGACTCTAGCCTGCTAACTAGTCGCGTGACATCCTTCGTGCTGTCAGCGATTACTTTTCTTCTTAGAGGGGACAGGCGGCTTCTAGCCGCACGAGATTGAGCAATAACAGGTCTGTGATGCCCTTAGATGTTCTGGGCCGCACGCGCGCTACACTGAAGGAATCAGCGTGTCTTCCTAGCCGAAAGGTCGGGGTAACCCGCTGAACCTCCTTCGTGCTAGGGATTGGGGCTTGCAATTGTTCCCCATGAACGAGGAATTCCCAGTAAGCGCGAGTCATAAGCTCGCGTTGATTACGTCCCTGCCCTTTGTACACACCGCCCGTCGCTACTACCGATTGAATGATTTAGTGAGGTCTTCGGACTGGTACGCGGCATTGACTCTGTCGTTGCCGATGCTACCGGAAAGATGACCAAACTTGATCATTTAGAGGAAGTAAAAGTCGTAACAAGGTTTCCGTAGGTGAACCTGCGGAAGGATCATTACCGACTAGACTGCATGTCTTTCGGTGTGCGTGTCGTGTCGCGCAACACGCTACCTGTACGGCTCGCAGTAGCCGTGCGCCGCGTGCGGAACCACGCGTGCTTCTCAAAACTAACGCCAATGTTGTGTGGTACGAGCGCTGAAGCGCTGGAGCGGCTGGCCTGCGGCACCTGGCGCCTGGCGCCGGTTTTTGAATGACTTTCGCCCGACTGCCTGTCCGCTCCGGTGTGGAGCCGTACGACGCCCATCGGCCGTGAGGCCGTTGGACACAGAACGCTTGAACAGGGCCGCCACACGCCTAGTCCCGCCTATGCAACTGTCTTGAAAGAGACAGTGGAAACTAAGAAAAGATCACCCAGGGACGGTGGATCACTCGGCTCGTGGGTCGATGAAGAACGCAGCAAATTGCGCGTCGACATGTGAACTGCAGGACACATGAACATCGACGTTTCGAACGCACATTGCGGTCCATGGATTCCGTTCCCGGGCCACGTCTGGCTGAGGGTCGGCTACGTATACTGAAGCGCGCGGCGTTTGCCCCGCTTCGCAGACCTGGGAGCGTCGCGGCCGCCTGTGGGGCCGGCCGCGCCTCCTGAAATGTGCGATGCGCGCCCCGTCGCCTGGCGGTTCGCATACGGTACTTACTCGGTAGCGTGCCACAGCCGGCTGGCGGTGTGGCGTGCGACACCTCGTACAACGACCTCAGAGCAGGCGAGACTACCCGCTGAATTTAAGCATATTACTAAGCGGAGGAAAAGAAACTAACAAGGATTCCCCCAGTAGCGGCGAGCGAACAGGGAAGAGTCCAGCACCGAACCCCGCAGGCTGCCGCCTGTCGTGGCATGTGGTGTTTGGGAGGGTCCACTACCCCCGACGCCTCGCGCCGAGCCCAAGTCCAACTTGAATGAGGCCACGGCCCGTAGAGGGTGCCAGGCCCGTAGCGGCCGGTGCGAGCGTCGGCGGGACCTCTCCTTCGAGTCGGG
>NW_025725210.1:20000-25000 GCF_021461395.2 Schistocerca americana
TGCAATCCACCCCTATAACATGCGTTTCATGAAGAGTTATCTCCAATATGCGACATTCCCGCTGTCCCTATACATGAGCTGCGGGCTGTACCAGTTACGAGCTAGAGACGCGACCGCGTTGCTCTCTGTACGAATGCCGATGCTGAGCGGTCAGCTAGGAGGCGCTCCATCCATGTCGGTACCGGTGAGCGTTGCACTCGCAGTCGCAAGAACGTACGGCAAGTATATTACCTGGAAGAGTCAATGACAGTCCACGCCCCCCTGCGTGGGAAGAGTCTTTCTAGGCCATGACCCACCGGAAGGGCGCAGCGTCCCCCACCCCAGACATGTGACGTCACACCATCGGTATTGACGACTAGACTGATTCCTTATAATCATTTGCCATACACCGGTGGAAGCTGCCGAGACGAGTAACTACATAGCGGGCTCGCCGTGTCACTAATGTACAGAGATACAACAGTTTCGACTGGAACCGGATTAAACGTATACACGGCGCTGATTAGTAATAGATAGAGCCATCAGAATACAGATAATGTATACAACTGTCCGTATACATGCTGAAAGACTCTGCTCACAATCACAACCACACGTCAGCCACACACCCTTATCACGCACTACTCTCTGCCTGTAACACGCACACAGACAATATGTAAGCACCAGCATGGAACAACACCCAGTGCATCCTCTCCGCCACATTAGACAATCCACACTGTCATAACCAGACTGGGAGGTCCACTCAGAAAACAGAATATCCCACCCACCCGACAACCACCATTGCTCAGCCAAGCCACCAACACCCACACATGTCCTACACAGGGGTGCACCCAACATCACAATACTGCCTCCTCTCACAGCACACAAACAATGGCAGGAATGAAAGACACAGGTCTGCCACAAGCATGGAATGAGAGCGCCGCCTGTCATGAGCCAAAGGTGCATCCTGACGTGGCAAATCAGATGATGCCGCAGGCATCCACTTACTATAATCACAATCAACAAACCGGCCGCCCCGCCCCGCAACCTATATCGTACCGTAACCTAACCTATATCGTACCGTAACCTAACCTATGTCGTACCGTAACCTAACCTATGTCGTACCGTAACCTAACCTATGTCGTACCGTAACCTAACCTATGTCGTACCGTAACCTAACCTATGTCGTACCGTAACCTAACCTATGTCGTACCGTAACCTAACCTATGTCGTACCGTAACCTAACCTATGTCGTACCGTAACCTAACCTATGTCGTACCGTAACCTAACCTATGTCGTACCGTAACCTAACCTATGTCGTACCGTAACCTAACCTATGTCGTACCGTAACCTAACCTATGTCGTACCGTAACCTAACCTATGTCGTACCGTAACCTAACCTATGTCGTACCTTAACCTAACCTATGTCGTACCTTAACCTAACCTATGTCGTACCTTAACCTAACCTATGTCGTACCTTAACCTAACCTATGTCGTACCTTAACCTAACCTATGTCGTACCTTAACCTAACCTATGTCGTACCTTAACCTAACCTATGTCGTACCTTAACCTAACCTATGTCGTACCTTAACCTAACCTATGTCGTACCTTAACCTAACCTATGTCGTACCTTAACCTAACCTATGTCGTACCTTAACCTAACCTATGTCGTACCTTAACCTAACCTATGTCGTACCTTAACCTAACCTATGTCGTACCTTAACCTAACCTATGTCGTACCTTAACCTAACCTATGTCGTACCTTAACCTAACCTATGTCGTACCTTAACCTAACCTATGTCGTACCTTAACCTAACCTATGTCGTACCTTAACCTAACCTATGTCGTACCTTAACCTAACCTATGTCGTACCTTAACCTAACCTATGTCGTACCTTAACCTAACCTATGTCGTACCTTAACCTAACCTATGTCGTACCTTAACCTAACCTATGTCGTACCTTAACCTAACCTATGTCGTACCTTAACCTAACCTATGTCGTACCTTAACCTAACCTATGTCGTACCTTAACCTAACCTATGTCGTACCTTAACCTAACCTATGTCGTACCTTAACCTAACCTATGTCGTACCTTAACCTAACCTATGTCGTACCTTAACCTAACCTATGTCGTACCTTAACCTAACCTATGTCGTACCTTAACCTAACCTATGTCGTACCTTAACCTAACCTATGTCGTACCTTAACCTAACCTATGTCGTACCTTAACCTAACCTATGTCGTACCTTAACCTAACCTATGTCGTACCTTAACCTAACCTGTATTGCGCCTTAACCTAACCTGTATTGCGCCTTAACGTAACCTGTATTGCGCCTTAACGTAACCTGTATTGCGCCTTAACGTAACCTGTATTGCGCCTTAACGTAACCTGTATTGCGCCTTAACGTAACCTGTATTGCGCCTTAACGTAACCTGTATTGCGCCTTAACGTAACCTGTATTGCGCCTTAACGTAACCTGTATTGCGCCTTAACGTAACCTGTATTGCGCCTTAACGTAACCTGTATTGCGCCTTAACGTAACCTGTATTGCGCCTTAACGTAACCTGTATTGCGCCTTAACGTAACCTGTATTGCGCCTTAACGTAACCTGTATTGCGCCTTAACGTAACCTGTATTGCGCCTTAACGTAACCTGTATTGCGCCTTAACGTAACCTGTATTGCGCCTTAACGTAACCTGTATTGCGCCTTAACGTAACCTGTATTGCGCCTTAACGTAACCTGTATTGCGCCTTAACGTAACCTGTATTGCGCCTTAACGTAACCTGTATTGCGCCTTAACGTAACCTGTATTGCGCCTTAACGTAACCTGTATTGCGCCTTAACGTAACCTGTATTGCGCCTTAACGTAACCTGTATTGCGCCTTAACGTAACCTGCATTGCGCCTTAACGTAACCTGCATTGCGCCTTAACGTAACCTGTATTGCGCCTTAACGTAACCTGCATTGCGCCTTAACGTAACCTGCATTGCGCCTTAACGTAACCTGTATTGCGCCTTAACGTAACCTGTATTGCGCCTTAACGTAACCTGTATTGCGCCTTAACGTAACCTGTATTGCGCCTTAACGTAACCTGTATTGCGCCTTAACGTAACCTGTATTGCGCCTTAACGTAACCTGTATTGCGCCTTAACGTAACCTGTATTGCGCCTTAACGTAACCGATATTGCGCCTTAACGTAACCTATATTGCGCCGTAACGTAACCTATATTGCGCCGTAACGTAACCCACATTGCCCCTTAACGTAACCTATATTGCGCCGTAACGTAACCTATATTGCGCCGTAACGTAACCCACATTGCCCCTTAACGTAACCCACATTGCCCCTTAACGTAACCCACATTGCCCCTTAACGTAACCCAACACACGTTGGGCCTTAACCCAACACACGTTGGGCCTTAACCCAACACACGTTGGGCCGTAACCCAACACACGTTGGGCCTTAACCCAACACACGTTGGGCCTTAACCCAACACACGTTGGGCCTTAACCCAACACACGTTGGGCCTTAACCTGCTCTGTAATTGTCATACGACGCGTTAAATTAGTGTAGTGTTGCCTAACTGCAACCCCCGCAATATAGTTTGCTACTCGCACTGCCCGGTCCCCAGTGTATCGCTTCATGTTAAACACCTTGCAGCTATACACTGTAATGTGGATGGCAGCAGGACGTACATGCTCAATGCCCTTTGCAGTTGTTCATTGGCATTTGCAGTTGTTCATTGGCATTCGCATGGCGAAGCACTTAGCCTACGCTGTGGTACGGCCTGTGTCAACTGTCCGCTGATGTTGTACGTCCAAATCACACACTGTACTGCACATTGGTCCTCATGTACTGAATGATACATCGTGGTACATGTGACCGTACAACGACTGCGCCAACAACGGCGAACCATGCGGTCCAAATGTTGTGCACTCAGCTACGTGTCGTCTCCCTATAAGAGCTGGATTGCAGTGTGGTATGCCCTGGATGGCGATCAGCATGAGCCGTCTGTTGATGTAGTGGCGCGTGTTGTCAGACGTAGTCGTCTCTTCTCACACACCGTGATAGCACGGTGCACTGCGTTCCACATCTGCGACATGCGACAGAGGCCGGTTGACAGTCGTTCGCGCAATGGACATCGCATACGTACGGGGGCCACCTTCCACGTGTTCGCTAAGCGTGGACATGTTGTTGCGTGTATGTGGGCAGACAGTGTGTCGTGACACCTGACACAGGCATGCAACAATCGTTGAATTTGCAAATGGCGATGGACGCCTACGTTTGCTGGTGACGTTACGCAAATGAACAACTGGTAAACCGTTGTGGTGCGGTTGTTCTCGCTAGGGGTGAATCAGTGATGGCGACGATCGGTTGAGCTACCAACCGGTTGTTGCAGCGATACCCACCATGCCCACGAACGTGAATGGCATGTGGGTGTGAAGCGATACGCGGCGGTGGCTGGGTGGGACCGTCCCCGGCCGGTGAGGGGGGGCCTCCCGGCGTGTTGGCCGTGCGGTGCGTGGGCGCACGCGCTACAGCCGGCTGGTGGGGGCGGCCAGTGGCAGGCGCGCCGGCCGACGGAGGCGGCAGGCGGCGCAGCTGCGCGCCGGCGCACCCTGCACGCGGCGCCGTGCGGCCAAAGTAGGTCCTCGCGGGCCCGGTGCGAAGCGCGGTGGACATCTGCAGTGTGCTGGTCCGATTGAGGACTGTGTGCGCTGAGGATGCGCCGCCGCCCGGCGCTCGGCGCCGCGACGCCGTCTGCTGCTCGGTCGCCTCTGCGGTTCTCGCAGGTGGTTTGTATCGCAGCTGTGCGGACGTGTTGGCGCGTGCGCTGTGCTGGGAGAGTTCGCTTCGGCACCCAAGTGGGGCTTTTGTCCTTCTGTGGCGCTGGCGTTGGAGCTGCCGGTCACCGTAGGTGGCGCGTGTTGTCTCCCGCCGGCAATGCCACGACAGCACGCTCCCGGGCCTCTGTCGGCAGCGGCAAGCTCAGTTGGGAGCACGGGTGGTCGCACCTAAAGCGTCT
>NW_025725210.1:30000-32500 GCF_021461395.2 Schistocerca americana
ACCGCAGTTGCGGCGGTGTCCCGATCTTCCCCTCGGACCTTGAAAATCCGGGAGAGGGCCACGTGGAGGTGTCGCGCCGGTTCGTACCCATATCCGCAGCAGGTCTCCAAGGTGAAGAGCCTCTAGTCGATAGAATAATGTAGGTAAGGGAAGTCGGCAAATTGGATCCGTAACTTCGGGATAAGGATTGGCTCTGAGGATCGGGGCGTGTCGGGCTTGGTCGGGAAGTGGGTCAGCGCTAACGTGCCGGGCCTGGGCGAGGTGAGTGCCGTAGGGGTGCCGGTAAGTGCGGGCGTTTAGCGCGGGCGTGGTCTGCTCTCGCCGTTGGTTGGCCTCGTGCTGGCCGGCGGTGCAGGATGCGCGCGCCTGCGCGGCGTTCGCGCCCCGGTGCTTCAACCTGCGTGCAGGATCCGAGCTCGGTCCCGTGCCTTGGCCTCCCACGGATCTTCCTTGCTGCGAGGCCGCGTCCGCCTTAGCGTGCTCCTCCGGGGGCGCGCGGGTGCGCGGATTCTCTTCGGCCGCCATTCAACGATCAACTCAGAACTGGCACGGACTGGGGGAATCCGACTGTCTAATTAAAACAAAGCATTGCGATGGCCCTAGCGGGTGTTGACGCAATGTGATTTCTGCCCAGTGCTCTGAATGTCAACGTGAAGAAATTCAAGCAAGCGCGGGTAAACGGCGGGAGTAACTATAGAATGACCACAACCAGACAAGAAACAATAACGGTGCTCCTCCAAGCCCTGCTACCGGATGATGATCCCTCTGAGGACACACCGGAGCAGGCGGCTATAAGAGAGAGAGCACAAGAAGAATACAACAACAATACAATGGTCTACCCCTTCTCACCGCAGGAGGTGGTAGACGTAATATCAAACCTAAAAAGAGGAAAATCTCCCGGACCCGACAGGGTCACGGTTGAGGTACTTCAAGCAATAAAAGGAAAAATAGCCCCGATACTGGCAAACCTATATAATAAATGTCTGGAAAGAGGTACTTTTCCAAGGAGATGGAAAAGAGCAGAAATAATAATACTAAAGAAGCCAGACAAGGACCCAACAGAACACAAAGCATACAGGCCAATATGTCTGCTAGATACCTTGGGCAAAGCCCTTGAGAAATTGCTCTGTGCGAGATTGACTGGTCACCGGGAAATGGCAGGAATGCACGAATGGCAATTCGGTTTCCGCCGTGGAAAATCGACGGAAGACGCCATCAACACGGCGGCCGAACTTGTCAGCTCGTCGAACTGCACATATGTTCTAGGAGTGATGGTGGACATCTCAGGGGCGTTTGATAATCTGTGGTGGCCGGCGCTGTTTACCTGCTTGCAGGATATGCAGTGTCCGGCGGCACTATACAGATGTTTCAAGAGCTACTGTAGAGACCGGGTGGTACAGATGACGTCCCCGAATGCGGTTGTGACCAAGAACATCACTAAAGGATGTCCACAGGGATCAGTTTGCGGCCCCGTATTTTGGGATATAAATATGGAGCCGTTGCTGCATTCCCTGCAGCAGGAAGCATCAGTATTGGGAGCCGTTGCATACGCGGACGACCTGCTAATCTTAACACATGGTAATAGCCGATTACAACTAGAAGGGCGAAGTAGAAACATAATGGATATCCTGAGTGCCTGGTGTAGGAATTCTAAAATGGCAATTGCGCCTCAAAAATCGAACTATATGCTCCTGAAAGGGAAAATGGCAAGAGATCCGTCAATCAGGATCGACAACGCAATTGTAGTAAGAAAAAATGTAAGTAAATATCTGGGTGTCTACCTGGATCAAGGATGGAATTTTAGGACCCATATTGAACAAACAGGAGGAAAGACACTAGCGATAATGCATAAACTAATAAGGATCGGGCAGCAAAGATTTCACTTACCGCCAAATGTCATCAAACTATACCACGGCAGCCTGCTAGTGTCAATAATGGGATATGGATCAAGTTTGTGGGCCCACAGGTTGCGCCTTCTGAAGCCTTCCATGGCTGTGAGGAGAATTCAAAGAAACATACTACTAAGATCAATAGGGGCATTTGGCACAACACCAACAGATGGATTACTAGTTATAATGGGCCTCTGCCCATTAGACCTATTAATAAGACAAAAAGCAGCCAACTATTGGTTAAAAAGGGGAAATTTCGACAAAATCAGGGAAATCATGGGGAAACACCTGGGAAGTAAAAAGGAAATAAAAGAAGAAATAACAAATATATGGCAACAACAATGGGAAAATTCTCAAACAGCAAGAAGGGTTTACAGAATATTTCCAAATATAAAAGAAAGACTAAAGTACAAAAATTTCCAGCCTAGTAAAGGTCTTATACATTTCCTCACAGGACATGGACCCTACCCTGTGTATTTACACAGGATAGGGAGAAAGGAGTCAGAAGAGTGTGAATGTGGGGTCCAGGTGGGCACCCCAGAACATTTAGTATTCGAGTGCACCACTCTCACTAGAGAAATTCAAGAGGAAAGAAATAGACTAAATACCAA
>NW_025725210.1:37500-38713 GCF_021461395.2 Schistocerca americana
GTACCTTAACCTAACCTATGTCGTACCTTAACCTAACCTATGTCGTACCTTAACCTAACCTATGTCGTACCTTAACCTAACCTATGTCGTACCTTAACCTAACCTATGTCGTACCTTAACCTAACCTATGTCGTACCTTAACCTAACCTATGTCGTACCTTAACCTAACCTATGTCGTACCTTAACCTAACCTATGTCGTACCTTAACCTAACCTATGTCGTACCTTAACCTAACCTATGTCGTACCTTAACCTAACCTATGTCGTACCTTAACCTAACCTATGTCGTACCTTAACCTAACCTATGTCGTACCTTAACCTAACCTATGTCGTACCTTAACCTAACCTATGTCGTACCTTAACCTAACCTATGTCGTACCTTAACCTAACCTATGTCGTACCTTAACCTAACCTATGTCGTACCTTAACCTAACCTATGTCGTACCTTAACCTAACCTATGTCGTACCTTAACCTAACCTATGTCGTACCTTAACCTAACCTATGTCGTACCTTAACCTAACCTGTATTGCGCCTTAACCTAACCTGTATTGCGCCTTAACGTAACCTGTATTGCGCCTTAACGTAACCTGTATTGCGCCTTAACGTAACCTGTATTGCGCCTTAACGTAACCTGTATTGCGCCTTAACGTAACCTGTATTGCGCCTTAACGTAACCTGTATTGCGCCTTAACGTAACCTGTATTGCGCCTTAACGTAACCTGTATTGCGCCTTAACGTAACCTGTATTGCGCCTTAACGTAACCTGTATTGCGCCTTAACGTAACCTGTATTGCGCCTTAACGTAACCTGTATTGCGCCTTAACGTAACCTGTATTGCGCCTTAACGTAACCTGTATTGCGCCTTAACGTAACCTGTATTGCGCCTTAACGTAACCTGTATTGCGCCTTAACGTAACCTGTATTGCGCCTTAACGTAACCTGTATTGCGCCTTAACGTAACCTGTATTGCGCCTTAACGTAACCTGTATTGCGCCTTAACGTAACCTGTATTGCGCCTTAACGTAACCTGTATTGCGCCTTAACGTAACCTGTATTGCGCCTTAACGTAACCTGTATTGCGCCTTAACGTAACCTGTATTGCGCCTTAACGTAACCTGTATTGCGCCTTAACGTAACCTGTATTGCGCCTTAACGTAACCTGCATTGCGCCTTAACGTAACCTGCATTGCGCCTTAACGTAACCTGTATTGCG
>NW_025725211.1:0-38708 GCF_021461395.2 Schistocerca americana
AACAGACCCTTGGAGGACAAGTCGGCTGGAGGCCGATGTATGAATCTCGACGCAATTTGAGTGTTCCATCGTCATTAGGAGGCCCTAAACGTTACAATTCACTATCAGTTTTGCGTCGGGTTCGAAAATCTAGACTCACAGGAGAAGGACCATGTGGTGCCCGAGGCAGCATTAAACCCTTGGAGACAGGTTCGGCTGCAGGCCGATGTATTGAATCTCGACGCAATTTGAGTGTTCCATCGTCTATTACAAGGCCCTGAACGTTACAATTAACTATCATTTTTGCGTCGGATTCGAAAATCTAGACTCACAGGAGAAACGACCATAAGGCGCCCGATGCAGCAATAGACCCTTGGAGACAAGTCGGCTGGTGGCCGATGTATTGAATCTCGACGCAATTTGAGTGTTCATCGGCATTAGGAGGCCCTGAACGTTACAATTAACTATCATTTTTGCGTCGGATTCGAAAATCTAGACTCACCGGAGACGGACCATGTGGTGCCCGAGGCAGCGATATCCCCTTGGAGACAAGTCGGCTGGAGACCGATGTATTGAATCTCGACGCAATTTGAGAGTTCCATCGACATTAGGAGGCCCTGAACCTTACAATTAACCATCTATTTGCGTCGGATTCGAAAATGTAGACTCACAGGAGAAGGACCATGAGGTGCCCGAGGCAGCAATAGACCCTTGGAGACAAGTCGGCTGCAGGCCGATGTATTGAATCCTCGACGCAATTTGAGTGTTCCATCGTCATTACAAGGCCCTGAACGTTACAATTAACTATCATTTTTGCGTCGGATTCGAAAATCTAGACTCACAGGAGAACGACCATAAGGCGCCCGATGCAGCAATAGACCCTCGGAGACAAGTCGGCTGGTGGCCGATGTATTGAATCTCGACGCAATTTGAGTGTTCCATCGTCATTAGGAGGCCCTAAAAGTTGCAATTCACTGTCAGTTTTGCGACGGGTTCGAAAATCTAGACTCACAGGAGAAGGACCATGTGGTGCCCGAGGCAGCAATAGGACTCTTGGAGACAAGTCGGCTGCAGGCCGATGTATTGAATCTCGACGCAATTTGAGTGTTCCATCGTCATTACAAGGCCCTGAACGTTACAATTTAAACTATCATTTTTGCGTCGAATTCGAAAATCTAGACTCACCGGAGACGGACCATGTGGTGCCCGAGGCAGCGATATCCCCTTGGAGACAAGTCGGCTGGAGGCCGATGTATTGAATCTCGACGCAATTTGAGAGTTCCATCGTCATTAGGAGGCCCTGAACCTTACAATTAACTATCATTTTTGCGTCGGATTCGAAAATCTAGACTCACAGGAGAAGGACCATGAGGTGCCCGAGGCAGCAACAGACCTTGGAGACAAGTCGGCTGGAGGCCGATGTATTGGATCTCGACGCAATTTGAGTGTTCCATCGGCATTAGGAGGCCCTGAACATTACAATTAACTATCATTTTTGCGTCGGATTCGAAAATCTAGACTCACAGGAGAACGACCATAAGGTGCCCGAGGCAGCAACAGACCCTTGGAGACAAGTCGGCTGGAGGCCGATGTATTGAATCTCGACGAAATTTGAGTGTTCCATCGTTATTAGGAGGCCCTAAACGTTACAATTCACTATCATTTTTGCGTCGGAATCGAAAATCTAGACTCACAGGAGAAGGACCATGTGGTGCCCGAGGCAGCATCAGACCCTTGGAGACAAGTCGGCTGCAGGCCGATGTATTGAATCTCGACGCAATTTGAGTGTTCCATCGTCACTACAAGGCCCTGAACGTTACAATTAACTATCATTTTTGCGTCGGATTCGAAAATTTAGACTCACAGGAGAAGGACCATGATGTGCTCGAGGCAGCAATAGACCCTTGGAGACAAGTCGGCTGGAGGCCGATGTATTGAATCTCGACGCAATTTGAGTGTTCCATCGTCATTAGGAGGCCCTAAACGTTACAATTCACTATCATTTTTGCGTCGGATTCGAAAATCTAGACTCACAGGAGAAGGATCATCTGGTGCCCGAGGCAACAATAGACCCTTGGAGACAAGTCGGCTGGAGGCCGATGTATTGAATCTCGACGCAATTTGAGTGTTCCATCGTCATTAGGAGGCCCTAAACGTTACAATTCACTATCAGTTTTTCGTCGGATTCGAAAATCTAGACTTACAAGAGAACGAACGTAAGGTTCCCGAGGCAGCATTAGACCCTTGGAGACAAGTCGGCTGGAGGACGATGTATTGAATCTCGACGCAATTTGAGTGTTCCATCGTCATTACAAGGCCCTGAACGTTACAATTAACTATCATTTTTGCGTCGAATTCGAAAATCTAGACTCACCGGAGACGGACCATGTGGTGCCCGAGGCAGCGATATCCCCTTGGAGGACAAGTCGGCTGGAGGCCGATGTATTGAATCTCGACGCAATTTGAGAGTTCCATCGTCATTAGGAGGCCCTGAACCTTACAATTAACTATCATTTTTGCGTCGGATTCGAAAATCTAGACTCACAGGAGAAGGACCATGAGGTGCCCGAGGCAGCAACAGACCTTGGAGACAAGTCGGCTGGAGGCCGATGTATTGGATCTCGACGCAATTTGAGTGTTCCATCGGCATTAGGAGGCCCCTGAACATTACAATTAACTATCATTTTTGCGTCGGATCGAAAATCTAGACTCACAGGAGAACGACCATAAGGTGCCCGAGGCAGCAACAGACCCTTGGAGACAAGTCGGCTGGAGGCCGATGTATTGAATCTCGACGAAATTTGAGTGTTCCATCGTCATTAGGAGGCCCTAAACGTTACAATTCACTATCATTTTTGCGTCGGAATCGAAAATCTAGACTCACAGGAGAAGGACCATGTGGTGCCCGAGGCAGCATCAGACCCTTGGAGACAAGTCGGCTGCAGGCCGATGTATTGAATCTCGAGGCAATTTGAGTGTTCCATCGTCACTACAAGGCCCTGAACGTTACAATTAACTATCATTTTTGCGTCGGATTCGAAAATTTAGACTCACAGGAGAAGGACCATGATGTGCTCGAGGCAGCAATAGACCCTTGGAGACAAGTCGGCTGGAGGCGATGTATTGAATCTCGACGCAATTTGAGTGTTCCATCGTCATTAGGAGGCCCTAAACGTTACAATTCCACTATCATTTTTGCGTCGGATTCGAAAATCTAGACTCACAGGAGAAGGATCATCTGGTGCCCCGAGGCAACATAGACCCTTGGAGACAAGTCGGCTGGAGGCCGATGTATTGAATCTCGACGCAATTTGAGTGTTCCATCGTCATTAGGAGGCCTAAACGTTACAATTCACTATCAGTTTTTCGTCGGATTCGAAAATCTAGACTTACAAGAGAACGAACGTAAGGTTCCCGAGGCAGCATTAGACCCTTGGAGACAAGTCGGCTGGAGGACGATGTATTGAATCTCGACGCAATTTGAGTGTTACATCGTCATTACAAGGCCCTGAACGTTACATTTAACTATCATTTTTGCGTCGGATTCGAAAATTTAGACTCACAGGAGAAAGACCATGAGGTGCCTGAGGCAGCAACAGACCCTTGGAGACAAGTCGGCTGGAGGCCGATGTATTGAATCTCGACGCAATTTGAGTGTTCCATCGTCATTAGGAGGCCCTAAACGTTACAATTAACTATCATTTTGCGTCGGATTCGAAAATCTAGACTCACAGGAGAACGACCATAAGGCGGCCGATGCAGCAATAGACCCTTGGAGACAAGTCGGCTGGTGGCCGATGTATTGAATCTCGACGCAATTTGAGTGTTCCATCGGCATTAGGAGGCCCTGAACGTTACAATTAACTATCATTTTTGCGTCGGATTCGAAAATCTAGACTCACCGGAGACGGACCATGTGGTGCCCGAGGCAGCGATATCCCCTTGGAGACAAGTCGGCTGGAGGCCGATGTATTGAATCTCGACGCAATTTGAGAGTTCCATCGACATTAGGAGGCCGTGAACCCTTACAATTAACTATCTATTTTGCGTCGGATTCGAAAATGTAGACTCACAGGAGAAGGACCATGAGGTGCCCGAGGCAGCAATAGACCCTTGGAGACAAGTCGGCTGGAGGCCGATGTATTGAATCTCGACGCAATTTGAGTGTTCCATCGTCATTAGGAGGCCCTAAACGTTACAATTCACTATCATTTTTGCGTCGGATTCGAAAATCTAGACTCGCAGGAGAAGGACCATGTGGTGCCCGAGGCAGCAACAGACCCCTTGGAGACAAGTCGGCTGGAGGCGATGTATTGGATCTCGACGCAATTTGAGTGTTCCATCGGCATTAGGAGGCCCTGAACGTTACAATTAACTATCATTTTTGCGTCGGATTCGAAAATCTAGACTCACAGGAGAACGACCATAAGGTGCCCGAGGCAGCAACAGACCCTTGGAGACCAAGTCGGCTGGAGGCCGATGTATTGAATCTCGACGCAATTTGAGTGTTCCATCGTCACTACAAGGCCCTGAACGTTACAATTAACTATCATTTTTTGCGTCGGATTCGAAAATTTAGACTCACAGGAGAAGGACCATGTGGTGCCCGAGGCAGCAATAGACCTTGGAGACAAGTCGGCTGGAGGCCGATGTATTGAATCTCGACGCAATTTGAGTGTTCCATCGTCATTAGGAGGCCCTAAACGTTACAATTCACTATCATTTTTGCGTCGGATTCGAAAATCTAGACTCACAGGAGAAGGATCATCTGGTGCCCGAGGCAACAATAGACCCTTGGAGACAAGTCGGCTGGAGGCCGATGTATTGAATCTCGACGCAATTTGAGTGTTCCATCGTCATTAGGAGGCCCTAAACGTAACAATTCACTATCAGTTTTGCGTCGGATTCGAAAATCTAGACTTACAAGAGAACGAACGTAAGGTTCCCGAGGCAGCATTAGACCCTTGGAGACAAGTCGGCTGGAGGACGATGTATTGAATCTCGACGCAATTTCAGCATTCCATCGGCATTAGGAGACCCTGAACGTTACAATTAACTATCATTTTTGCGTCGGTTTCGATAATCTAGACTTACAAGAGAACGACCATAAGGTGCCCGAGGCAGCAACAGACCCTTGGAGGACAAGTCGGCTGGAGGCCGATGTATTGAATCTCGACGCAATTTGAGTGTTCCATCGTCATTAGGAGGCCCTAAACGTTACAATTAACTATCATTTTTTGCGTCGGGTTCGAAAATCTAGGACTCACAGGAGAAGGACCATAAGGTGCCCGAGGCAGCAACAGACCCTTGGAGACAAGTCGGCTGGAGGCCGATGTATTGAATCTCGACGCAATTTGAGTGTTCCATCGTCATTACAAGGCCCTGAACGTTACATTTAACTATCATTTTTGCGTCGGATTCGAAAATTTAGACTCACAGAGAAGGACCATGTGGTGCCTGAGGCAGCAACAGACCCTTGGAGACAAGTCGGCTGGAGGCCGATGTATTGAATCTCGACGCAATTTGAGTGTTCCATCGTCATTAGGAGGCCCTAAACGTTACAATTAACTATCATTTTTGCGTCGGATTCGATAATCTAGACTTACAAGAGAACGACCATAAGGTGCCCGAGGCAGCAACAGACCCTTGGAGACAAGTCGGCTGGAGGCCGATGTATTGAATCTCGACGCAATTTGAGTGTTCGATCGTCATTAGGAGGCCCTAAACGTTACAATTAACTATCATTTTTGCGTCGGGTTCGAAAATCTAGACTCACAGGAGAAGGACCATAAGGTGCCCGAGGCAGCAACAGACCCTGGAGACAAGTCGGCTGGAGGCCGATGTATTGAATCTCGACGCAATTTGAGTGTTCCATCGTCATTACAAGGCCCTGAACGTTACATTTAACTATCATTTTTGCGTCGGATTCGAAAATTTAGACTCACAGGAGAAGGACCATGTGTTGCCTGAGGCAGCAACAGACCCCTTGGAGACAAGTCGGCTGGAGGCCGATGTATTGAATCTCGACGCAATTTGAGTGTTCCATCGTCATTAGGAGGCCCTAAACGTTACAATTCACTATCATTTTTGCGTCGGATTCGAAAATCTAGACTCGCAGAAGGACCATGTGGTGCCCGAGGCAGAATAGACCCTTGGAGACAAGTCGGCTGCAGGCCGATGTATTGAATCTCGATGCAATTTGAGTGTTCCATCGTCATTACAAGGCCCTGAACGTTACATTTAACTATCATTTTTGCGTCGGATTCGAAAATTTAGACTCACAGGAGAAAGACCATGAGGTGCCTGAGGCAGCAACAGACCCTTGGAGACAAGTCGGCTGGAGGCCGATGTATTGAATCTCGACGCAATTTGAGTGTTCCATCGTCATTAGGAGGCCCTAAACGTTACAATTCACTATCAGTTTTGCGTCGGGTTCGAAAATCTAGACTCACAGAAGAAGGACCATGTGGTGCCCGAGGCAGCATTAAACCCTTGGAGACAGGTCGGCTGCAGGCCGATGTATTGAATCTCGACGCAATTTGAGTGTTCCATCGTCATTACAAGGCCCTGAACGTTACAATTAACTATCATTTTTGCGTCGGATTCGAAAATCTAGACTCACAGGAGAACGACCATAAGGCGCCCGATGCAGCAATAGACCCTTGGAGACAAGTCGGCTGGGTGGCCGATGTATTGAATCTCGACGCAATTTGAGTGTTCCATCGGCATTAGGAGGCCCTCAACGTTACAATTAACTATCATTTTTGCGTCGGATTCGAAAATCTAGACTCCACCAGAGACGGACCATGTGGTGCCCGAGGCAGCGTTATCCCCTTGGAGACAAGTCGGCTGGAGGCCGATGTATTGAATCTCGACGCAATTTGAGAGTTCCCATCGACATTAGGAGGCCCTGAACCTTACAATTAACCATCTATTTTGCGTCGGATTCGAAAATGTAGACTCACAGGAGAAGGACCATGAGGTGCCCCGAGGCAGCAATAGACCCTTGGAGACAAGTCGCTGCAGGCCGATGTATTGAATCTCGACGCAATTTGAGTGTTCCATCGTCATTACAAGGCCCTGAACGTTACAATTAACTATCATTTTTGCCGTCGGATTCGAAAATCTAGACTCACAGGGAGAACGACCATAAGGCACCCGATGCAGCAATAGACCCTCGGAGACAAGTCAGCTGGTGGCCGATGTATTGAATCTCGACGCAATTTGAGTGTTCCATCGTCATTAGGAGGCCCTAAAAGTTGCAATTCACTATCAGTTTTGCGACGGGTTCGAAAATCTAGACTCACAGCAGAAGGACCATGTGGTGCCCGAGGCAGCAATAGACTCTTGGAGACAAGTCGGCTGCAGGCCGATGTATTGAATCTCGACGCAATTTGAGTGTTCCATCGTCATTACAAGGCCCTGAACGTTACAATTAACTATCATTTTTGCGTCGAATTCGAAAATCTAGACTCACCGGAGACGGACCATGTGGTGCCCGAGGCAGCGATATCCCCTTGGAGACAAGTCGGCTGGAGGCCGATGTATTGAATCTCGACGCAATTTGAGAGTTCCATCGACATTAGGAGGCCCTGAACCTTACAATTAACTATCATTTTTGCGTCGGATTCGAAAATCTAGACTCACAGGAGAAGGACCATGAGGTGCCCGAGGCAGCAATAGACCCTTGGAGACAAGTCGGCTGGAGGCCGATGTATTGAATCTCGACGCAATTTGAGTGTTCCATCGTCGTTAGGAGGCCCTAAACGTTGCAATTCACTATCATTTTTGCGTCTGATTCGAACATCTAGACTCGCAGGAGAAGGACCATGTGGTGCCCGAGGCAGCAACAGACCCTTGGAGACAAGTCGGCTGGAGGCCGATGTATTGGATCTCGACGCAATTTGAGTGTTCCATCGGCATTAGGAGGCCCTGAACGTTACAATTAACTATCATTTTTGCGTCGGATTCGAAAATCTAGACTCACAGGAGAACGACCATAAGGTGCCCGAGGCAGCAACAGACCCTTGGAGACAAGTCGGCTGGAGGCCGATGTATTGGATCTCGACGCAATTTGAGTGTTCCATCGGCATTAGGAGGCCCTGAACGTTACAATTAACTATCATTTTTGCGTCGGACTCGAAAATCAAGACTCACAGGAGAACGACCATAAGGTGCCCGAGGCAGCAACAGACCCTTGGAGACAAGTCGGCTGGAGGCCGATGTATTGAATCTCGACGCAATTTGAGTGTTCCATCGTCATTAGGAGGCCCTAAACGTTACAATTCACTATCATTTTTGCGTCGGATTCGAAAATCTAGACTCACAGGAGAAGGACCATGTGGTGCCCGAGGCAGCATCAGACCCTTGGAGACAAGTCGGCTGCAGGCCGATGTATTGAATCTCGACGCAATTTGAGTGTTCCATCGTCACTACAAGGCCCTGAACGTTACAATTAACTGACATTTTTGCGTCGGATTCGAAAATTTAGACTCACAGGAGAAGGACCATGAGGTGCTCGAGGCAGCAATAGACCCTTGGAGACAAGTCGGCTGGAGGCCGATGTATTGAATCTCGACGCAATTTGAGTGTTCCATCGTCATTAGGAGGCCCTAAACGTAACAATTCACTACCAGTTTCGCGTCGGATTCGAAAAACTAGACTTACAAGAGAACGAACGTAAGGTTCCCGAGGCAGCATTAGACCCTTGGAGACAAGTCGGCTGGAGGACGATGTATTGAATCTCGACGCAATTTTAGTGTTCCATCGGCATTAGGAGGCCCTGAACGTTTCAATTAACTATCATTTTTGCGTCGGATTCGAAAATCTAGACTTACAAGAGAACGACCATCAGGTGCCCGAGGCAGCATTAGACCCTTGGAGACAAGTCGGCTGGAGGCCGATGTATTGAATCTCGACGCAATTTGAGTGTTCCATCGTCATTAGGAGGCCCTAAACGTTACAATTAACTATCATTTTTGCGTCGGATTCGATAATCTAGACTTACAAGAGAACGACCATAAGGTGCCCGAGGCAGCAACAGACCCTTGGAGACAAGTCGGCTGGAGGCCGATGTATTGAATCTCGACGCAATTTGAGTGTTCCATCGTCATTAGGAGGCCCTAAACGTTACAATTAACTATCATTTTTGCGTCGGATTCGAAAATCTAGACTCACCGGAGACGGACCATGTCGTGCCCGAGGCAGCGATATCCCCTTGGAGACAAGTCGGCTGGAGGCCGATGTATTGAATCTCGACGCAATTTGAGAGTTCCATCGACATTAGGAGGCCCTGAACCTTACAATTAACCATCTATTTTGCGTCGGATTCGAAAATGTAGACTCACAGGAGAAGGACCATGAGGTGCCCGAGGCAGCAATAGACCCTTGGAGACAAGTCGGCTGCAGGCCGATGTATTGAATCTCGACGCAATTTGAGTGTTCCATCGTCATTACAAGGCCCTGAACGTTACAATTAACTATCATTTTTGCGTCGGATTCGAAAATCTAGACTCACAGGAGAACGACCATAAGGAGCCCGATGCAGCAATAGACCCTCGGAGACAAGTCGGCTGGTGGCCGATGTATTGAATCTCGACGCAATTTGAGTGTTCCATCGTCATTAGGAGGCCCTAAAAGTTGCAATTCACTATCAGTTTTGCGACGGGTTCGAAAATCTAGACTCACAGGAGAAGGACCATGTGGTGCCCGAGGCAGCAACAGACCCTTGGAGACAAGTCGGCTGGAGGCCGATGTATTGGATCTCGACGCAATTTGAGTGTTCCATCGGCATTAGGAGGCCCTGAACGTTACAATTAACTATCATTTTTGCGTCGGATTCGAAAATCTAGACTCACAGGAGAACGACCATAAGGTGCCCGAGGCAGCAACAGACCCTTGGAGACAAGTCGGCTGGAGGCCGATGTATTGAATCTCGACGCAATTTGAGTGTTCCATCGTCATTAGGAGGCCCTAAACGTTACAATTCACTATCATTTTTGCGTCGCATTCGAAAATCTAGACTCACAGGAGAAGGACCATGTGGTGCCCGAGGCAGCATCAGACCCTTGGAGACAAGTCGGCTGCAGGCCGATGTATTGAATCTCGACGCAATTTGAGTGTTCCATCGTCACTACAAGGCCCTGAACGTTACAATTAACTATCATTTTTGCGTCGGATTCGAAAATTTAGACTCACAGGAGAAGGACCATGAGGTGCTCGAGGCAGCAATAGACCCTTGGAGACAAGTCGGCTGGAGGCCGATGTATTGAATATCGACGCAATTTGAGTGTTCCATCGTCATTAGGAGGCCCTAAACGTTACAATTCACTATCATTTTTGCGTCGGATTCGAAAATCTAGACTCACAGGAGAAGGATCATCTGGTGCCCGAGGCAACAATAGACCCTTGGAGACAAGTCGGCTGGAGGCCGATGTATTGAATCTCGACGCAATTTGAGTGTTCCATCGTCATTAGGAGGCCCTAAACGTTACAATTCACTATCAGTTTTGCGTCGGATTCGAAAATCTAGACTTACAAGAGAACGAACGTAAGGTTCCCGAGGCAGCATTAGACCCTTGGAGACAAGTCGGCTGGAGGACGATGTATTGAATCTCGACGCAATTTGAGTGTTCCATCGGCATTAGGAGGCCATGAACGTTACAATTAACTATCATTTTTGCGTCGGATTCGAAAATCTAGACTTACAAGAGAACGACCATCAGGTCCCCGAGGCAGCATTAGACCCTTGGAGACAAGTCGGCTGGAGGCCGATGTATTGAATCTCGACGCAATTTGAGTGTTCCATCGTCATTAGGAGGCCCTAAACGTTACAATTAACTATCATTTTTGCGTCGGATTCGATAATCTAGACTTACAAGAGAACGACCATAAGGTGCCCGAGGCAGCAACAGACCCTTGGAGACAAGTCGGCTGGAGGCCGATGTATTGAATCTCGACGCAATTTGAGTGTTCCATCGTCATTAGGAGGCCCTAAACGTTACAATTAACTATCATTTTTGCGTCGGATTCGATAATCTAGACTTACAAGAGAACGACCATAAGGTGCCCGAGGCAGCAACAGACCCTTGGAGACAAGTCGGCTGGAGGCCGATGTATTGAATCTCGACGCAATTTGAGTGTTCCATCGTCATTAGGAGGCCCTAAACGTTACAATTAACTATCATTTTTGCGTCGGGTTCGAAAATCTAGACTCACAGGAGAAGGACCATAAGGTGCCCGAGGCAGCAACAGACCCTTGGAGACAAGTCGGCTGGAGGCCGATGTATTGAATCTCGACGCAATTTGAGTGTTCCATCGTCATTACAAGGCCCTGAACGTTACATTTAACGATCATTTTTGCATCGGATTCGAAAATTTAGACTCACAAGAGAAGGACCATGAGGTGCCTGAGGCAGCAACAGACCCTTGGAAACATGTCGGCTGGTGGCCGATGTATTGAATCTCGACGCAATTTGAGTGTTCCATCGGCATTAGGAGGCCCTGAACGTTACAATTAACTATCATTTTTGCGTCGGATTCGAAAATCTAGACTCACAGGAGAAGGATCATCTGGTGCCCGAGGCAACAATAGACCCTTGGAGACAAGTCGGCTGGAGGCCGATGTATTGAATCTCGACGCAATTTGAGTGTTCCATCGTCATTAGGAGGCCCTAAACGTTACAATTCACTATCAGTTTTGCGTCGGGTTCGAAAATCTAGACTCACAGGAGAAGGACCATGTGGTGCCCGAGGCAGCAATAGACCCTTGGAGACAAGTCGGCTGGAGGCCGATGTATTGAATCTCGACGCAATTTGAGTGTTCCATCGGCATTAGGAGGCCATGAACGTTACAATTAACTATCATTTTTGCGTCGGATTCGAAAATCTAGACGCACCGGAGACGGACCATGTGGTGCCCGAGGCAGCGATATCCCCTTCGAGACAAGTCGGCTGGAGGCCGATGTATTGAATCTCGACGCAATTTGAGAGTTCCATCGTCATTAGGAGGCCCTGAACGTTACAATTAACAATCATTTTTGCGTCGGATTCGAAAATCTAGACTTACAAGAGAACGAACGTAAGGTTCCCGAGGCAGCATTAGACCCTTGGAGACAAGTCGGCTGGAGGACGATGTATTGAATCTCGACGCAATTTGAGTGTTCCATCGGCATTAGGAGGCCCTGAACGTTTCAATTAACTATCATTTTTGCGTCGGATTCGAAAATCTAGACTTACAAGAGAACGACCATCAGGTGCCCGAGGCAGCATTAGAACCTTGGAGACAAGTCGGCTGGAGGCCGATGTATTGAATCTCGACGCAATTTGAGTGTTCCATCGTCATTAGGAGGCCCTAAACGTTACAATTAACTATCATTTTAGCGTCGGATTCGATAATCTAGACTTACAAGGGAACGACCATAAGGTGCCCGAGGCAGCAACAGACCCTTGGAGACAAGTCGGCTGGAGGCCGATGTATTGAATCTCGACGCAATTTGAGTGTTCCATCGTCATTAGGAGGCCCTAAACGTTACAATTAACTATCATTTTTACGTCGGGTTCGAAAATCTAGACTCACAGGAGAAGGACCATAAGGTGCCCGAGGCAGCAACAGACCCTTGGAGACAAGTCGGCTGGAGGCCGATGTATTGAATCTCGACGCAATTTGAGTGTTCCATCGTCATTAGGAGGCCCTAAACGTTACAATTCACTATCATTTTTGCGTCGGATTCGAAAATCTAGACTCGCAGAAGGACCATGTGGTGCCCGAGGCAGAATAGACCCTTGGAGACAAGTCGGCTGCAGGCCGATGTCTTGAATCTCGATGCAATTTGAGTGTTCCATCGTCATTACAAGGCCCTGAACGTTACATTTAACTATCATTTTTGCGTCGGATTCGAAAATTTAGACTCACAGGAGAAAGACCATGAGGTGCCTGAGGCAGCAACAGACCCTTGGAGACAAGTCGGCTGGAGGCCGATGTATTGAATCTCGACGCAATTTGAGTGTTCCATCGTCATTAGGAGGCCCTAAACGTTACAATTCACTATCAGTTTTGCGTCGGGTTCGAAAATCTAGACTCACAGGAGAAGGACCATGTGGTGCCCGAGGCAGCATTAAACCCTTGGAGACAAGTCGGCTGCAGGCCGATGTATTGAATCTCGACGCAATTTGAGTGTTCCATCGTCATTACAGGGCCCTGAACGTTACAATTAACTATCATTTTTGCGTCGGATTCGAAAATCTTGACTCACAGGAGAACGACCATAAGGCGGCCGATGCAGCAATAGACCCTTGGAGACAAGTCGGCTGGTGGCCGATGTATTGAATCTCGACGCAATTTGAGTGTTCCATCGGCATTAGGAGGCCCTGAACGTTACAATTAACTATCATTTTTGCGTCGGATTCGAAAATCTAGACTCACCGGAGACGGACCATGTGGTGCCCGAGGCAGCGATATCCCCTTGGAGACAAGTCGGCTGGAGGCCGATGTATTGAATCTCGACGCAATTTGAGTGTTCCATCGTCACTACAAGGCCCTGAACGTTACAATTAACTATCATTTTTGCGTCGGATTCGAAAATTTAGACTCACAGGAGAAGGACCATGAGGTGCTCGAGGCAGCAATAGACCCTTGGAGACAAGTCGGCTGGAGGCCGATGTATTGAATCTCGACGCAATTTGAGTGTTCCATCGTCATTAGGAGGCCCTAAACGTTACAATTCACTATCATTTTTGCGTCGGATTCGAAAATCTAGACTCACAGGAGAAGGATCATCTGGTGCCCGAGGCAACAATAGACCCTTGGAGACAAGTCGGCTGGAGGCCGATGTATTGAATCTCGACGCAATTTGAGTGTTCCATCGTCATTAGGAGGCCCTAAACGTTACAATTCACTATCAGTTTTGCGTCGGATTCGAAAATCTAGACTTACAAGAGAACGAACGTAAGGTTCCCGAGGCAGCATTAGACCCTTGGAGACAAGTCGGCTGGTGGCCGATGTATTGAATCTCGACGCAATTTGAGTGTTCCATCGTCATTAGGAGGCCCTAAACGTTACAATTAACTATCATTTTTGCGTCGGATTCGATAATCTAGACTTACAAGAGAACGACCATAAGGTGCCCGAGGCAGCAACAGACCCTTGGAGACAAGTCGGCTGGAGGCCGATGTATTGAATCTCGACGCAATTTGAGTGTTCCATCGTCATTAGGAGGCCCTAAACGTTACAATTAACTATCATTTTTGCGTCGGGTTCGAAAATCTAGACTCACAGGAGAAGGACCATAAGGTGCCCGAGGCAGCAACAAACCCTTGGAGACAAGTCGGCTGGAGGCCGATGTATTGAATCTCGACGCAATTTGAGTGTTCCATCGTCATTACAAGGCCCTGAACGTTACATTTAACTATCATTTTTGCATCGGATTCGAAAATTTAGACTCACAAGAGAAAGACCATGAGGTGCCTGAGGCAGCAACAGACCCTTGGAAACATGTCGGCTGGTGGCCGATGTATTGGATCTCGACGCAATTTGAGTGTTCCATCGGCATTAGGAGGCCCTGAACGTTACAATTAACTATCATTTTTGCGTCGGATTCGAAAATCTAGACTCACAGGAGAAGGATCATCTGGTGCCCGAGGCAACAATAGACCCTTGGAGACAAGTCGGCTGGAGGCCGATGTATTGAATCTCGACGCAATTTGAGTGTTCCATCGTCATTAGAAGGCCCTAAACGTTACAATTCACTATCAGTTTTGCGTCGGGTTCGAAAATCTAGACTCACAGGAGAAGGACCATGTGGTGCCCGAGGCAGCAATAGACCCTTGGAGACAAGTCGGCTGGAGGCCGATGTATTGAATCTCGACGCAATTTGAGTGTTCCATCGGCATTAGGAGGCCATGAACGTTACAATTAACTATCATTTTTGCGTCGGATTCGAAAATCTAGACGCACCGGAGACGGACCATGTGGTGCCCGAGGCAGCGATATCCCCTTCGAGACAAGTCGGCTGGAGGCCGATGTATTGAATCTCGACGCAATTTGAGAGTTCCATCGTCATTAGGAGGCCCTGAACGTTACAATTAACAATCATTTTTGCGTCGGATTCGAAAATCTAGATTTACAAGAGAACGAACGTAAGGTTCCCGATGCAGCATTAGACCCTTGGAGACAAGTCGGCTGGAGGACGATGTATTGAATCTCGACGCAATTTGAGTGTTCCATCGGCATTAGGAGGCCCTGAACGTTTCAATTAACTATCATTTTTGCGTCGGATTCGAAAATCTAGACTTACAAGAGAACGACCATCAGGTGCCCGAGGCAGCATTAGAACCTTGGAGACAAGTCGGCTGGAGGCCGATGTATTGAATCTCGACGCAATTTGAGTGTTCCATCGTCATTAGGAGGCCCTAAACGTTACAATTAACTATCATTTTAGCGTCGGATTCGATAATCTAGACTTACAAGGGAACGACCATAAGGTGCCCGAGGCAGCAACAGACCCTTGGAGACAAGTCGGCTGGAGGCCGATGTATTGAATCTCGACGCAATTTGAGTGTTCCATCGTCATTAGGAGGCCCTAAACGTTACAATTAACTATCATTTTTACGTCGGGTTCGAAAATCTAGACTCACAGGAGAAGGACCATAAGGTGCCCGAGGCAGCAACAGACCCTTGGAGACAAGTCGGCTGGAGGCCGATGTATTGAATCTCGACGCAATTTGAGTGTTCCATCGTCATTACAAGGCCCTGAACGTTACATTTAACTATCATTTTTGCGTCGGATTCGAAAATTTAGACTCACAGGAGAAAGACCATGAGGTGCCTGAGGCAGCAACAGACCCTTGGAGACAAGTCGGCTGGAGGCCGATGTATTGAATCTCGACGCAATTTGAGTGTTCCATCGTCATTAGGAGGCCCTAAACGTTACAATTCACTATCATTTTTGCGTCGGATTCGAAAATCTAGACTCGCAGAAGGACCATGTGGTGCCCGAGGCAGAATAGACCCTTGGAGACAAGTCGGCTGCAGGCCGATGTCTTGAATCTCGATGCAATTTGAGTGTTCCATCGTCATTACAAGGCCCTGAACGTTACATTTAACTATCATTTTTGCGTCGGATTCGAAAATTTAGACTCACAGGAGAAAGACCATGAGGTGCCTGAGGCAGCAACAGACCCTTGGAGACAAGTCGGCTGGAGGCCGATGTATTGAATCTCGACGCAATTTGAGTGTTCCATCGTCATTAGGAGGCCCTAAACGTTACAATTCACTATCAGTTTAGCGTCGGGTTCGAAAATCTAGACTCACAGGAGAGGGACCATGTGGTGCCCGAGGCAGCATTAAACCCTTGGAGACAAGTCGGCTGCAGGCCGATGTATTGAATCTCGACGCAATTTGAGTGTTCCATCGTCATTACAGGGCCCTGAACGTTACAATTAACTATCATTTTTGCGTCGGATTCGAAAATCTAGACTCACAGGAGAACGACCATAAGGCGGCCGATGCAGCAATAGACCCTTGGAGACAAGTCGGCTGGTGGCTGATGTATTGAATCTCGACGCAATTTGAGTGTTCCATCGGCATTAGGAGGCCCTGAACGTTACAATTAACTATCATTTTTGCGTCGGATTCGAAAATCTAGACTCACCGGAGACGGACCATGTGGTGCCCGAGGCAGCGATATCCCCTTGGAGACAAGTCGGCTGGAGGCCGATGTATTGAATCTCGACGCAATTTGAGAGTTCCATCGACATTAGGAGGCCCTGAACCTTACAATTAACTATCTATTTTGCGTCGGATTCGAAAATGTAGACGCACAGGAGAAGGACCATGAGGTGCCCGAGGCAGCAATAGACCCTTGGAGACAAGTCGGCTGGAGGCCGATGTATTGAATCTCGACGCAATTTGAGTGTTCCATCGTCATTAGGAGGCCCTAAACGTTACAATTCACTATCATTTTTGCGTCGGATTCGAAAATCTAGACTCGCAGGAGAAGGACCATGTGGTGCCCGAGGCAGCAACAGACCCTTGGAGACAAGTCGGCTTGAGGCCGATGTATTGGATCTCGACGCAATTTGAGTGTTCCATCGGCATTAGGAGGCCCTGAACGTTACAATTAACTATCATTTTTGCGTCGGATTCGAAAATCTAGACACACAGAGAACGACCATAAGGTGCCCGAGGCAGCAACAGACCCTTGGAGACAAGTCGGCTGGAGGCCGATGTATTGAATCTCGACGCAATTTGAGTGTTCCATCGTCACTACAAGGCCCTGAACGTTACAATTAACTATCATTTTTTCGTCGGATTCGAAAATTTAGACTCACAGGAGAAGGACCATGTGGTGCCCGAGGCAGCAATAGACCCTTGGAGACAAGTCGGCTGGAGGCCGATGTTTTGAATCTCGACGCAATTTGAGTGTTCCATCGTCATTAGGAGGCCCTAAACGTTACAATTCACTATCATTTTTGCGTCGGATTCGAAAATCTAGACTCGCAGGAGAAGGACCATGTGGTGCCCGAGGCAGCAATAGACCCTTGGAGACAGGTCGGCTGCAGGCCGATGTATTGAATCTCGACGCAATTTGAGTGTTCCATCGTCATTACAAGGCCCTGAACGTTACATTTAACTATCATTTTTGCGTCGGATTCGAAAATCTAGACTCACAGGAGGAGGACCATGAGGTGCTCGAGGCAGCAATAGACCCTTGGAGACAAGTCGGCTGGAGGCCGATGTATTGAATCTCGACGCAATTTGAGTGTTCCATCGTCATTAGGAGGCCCTAAACGTTACAATTCACTATCATTTTTGCGTCGGATTCGAAAATCTAGACTCACAGGAGAAGGATCATCTGGTGCCCGAGGCAACAATAGACCCTTGGAGACAAGTCGGCTGGAGGCCGATGTATTGAATCTCGACGCAATTTGAGTGTTCCATCGTCATTAGGAGGCCCTAAACGTTACAATTCACTATCAGTTTTGCGTCGGATTCGAAAATCTAGACTTACAAGAGAACGAACGTAAGGTTCCCGAGGCAGCATTAGACCCTTGGAGACAAGTCGGCTGGAGGACGATGTATTGAATCTCGACGCAATTTGAGTGTTCCATCGGCATTAGGAGGCCCTGAACGTTTCAATTAACTATCATTTTTGCGTCGGATTCGAAAATCTAGACTTACAAGAGAACGACCATCAGGTGCCCGAGACAGCATTAGACCCTTGGAGACACGTCGGCTGGAGGCCGATGTATTGAATCTCGACGCAATTTGAGTGTTCCATCGTCATTAGGAGGCCCTAAACGTTACAATTAACTATCATTTTTGCGTCGGATTCGATAATCTAGACTTACAAGAGAACGACCATAAGGTGCCCGAGGCAGCAACAGACCCTTGGAGACAAGTCGGCTGGAGGATGATGTATTGAATCTCGACGCAATTTGAGTGTTCCATCGTCATTAGGAGGCCCTAAACGTTACAATTAACTATCATTTTTGCGTCGGGTTCGAAAATCTAGACTCACAGGAGAAGGACCATAAGGCGGCCGATGCAGCAATAGACCCTTGGAGACAAGTCGGCTGGTGGCTGATGTATTGAATCTCGACGCAATTTGAGTGTTCCATCGGCATTAGGAGGCCCTGAACGTTACAATTAACTATCATTTTTGCGTCGGATTCGAAAATCTAGACTCACCGGAGACGGACCATGTGGTGCCCGAGGCAGCGATATCCCCTTGGAGACAAGTCGGCTGGAGGCCGATGTATTGGAATCTCGACGCAATTTGAGAGTTCCATCGACATTAGGAGGCCCTGAACCTTACAATTAACTATCTATTTTGCGTCGGATTCGAAAATGTAGACTCACAGGAGAGGACCATGAGGTGCCCGAGGCAGCAATAGACCCTTGGAGACAAGTCGGCTGGAGGCCGATGTATTGAATCTCGACGCAATTTGAGTGTTCCATCGTCATTAGGAGGCCCTAAGCGTTACAATTCACTATCATTTTTGCGTCGGATTCGAAAATCTAGACTCGCAGGAGAAGGACCATGTGGTGCCCGAGGCAGCAACAGACCCTTGGAGACAAGTCGGCTTGAGGCCGATGTATTGGATCTCGACGCAATTTGAGTGTTCCATCGGCATTAGGAGGCCCTGAACGTTACAATTAACTATCATTTTTGCGTCGGATTCGAAAATCTAGACACACAGGAGAACGACCATAAGGTGCCCGAGGCAGCAACAGACCCTTGGAGACAAGTCGGCTGGAGGCCGATGTATTGAATCTCGACGCAATTTGAGCGTTCATCGTCACTACAAGGCCCTGAACGTTACAATTAACTATCATTTTTTCGTCGGATTCGAAAATTTAGACTCACAGGAGAAGGACCATGTGGTGCCCGAGGCAGCAATAGACCCTTGGAGACAAGTCGGCTGGAGGCCGATGTTTTGAATCTCGACGCAATTTGAGTGTTCCATCGTCATTAGGAGGCCCTAAACGTTACAATTCACTATCATTTTTGCGTCGGATTCGAAAATCTAGACTCGCAGGAGAAGGACCATGTGGTGCCCGAGGCAGCAATAGACCCTTGGAGACAGGTCGGCTGCAGGCCGATGTATTGAATCTCGACGCAATTTGAGTGTTCCATCGTCATTACAAGGCCCTGAACGTTACATTTAACTATCATTTTTGCGTCGGATTCGAAAATCTAGACTCACAGGAGGAGGACCATGAGGTGCTCGAGGCAGCAATAGACCCTTGGAGACAAGTCGGCTGGAGGCCGATGTATTGAATCTCGACGCAATTTGAGTGTTCCATCGTCATTAGGAGGCCCTAAACGTTACAATTCACTATCATTTTTGCGTCGGATTCGAAAATCTAGACTCACAGGAGAAGGATCATCTGGTGCCCGAGGCAACAATAGACCCTTGGAGACAAGTCGGCTGGAGGCCGATGTATTGAATCTCGACGCAATTTGAGTGTTCCATCGTCATTAGGAGGCCCTAAACGTTACAATTCACTATCAGTTTTGCGTCGGATTCGAAAATCTAGACTTACAAGAGAACGAACGTAAGGTTCCCGAGGCAGCATTAGACCCTTGGAGACAAGTCGGCTGGAGGACGATGTATTGAATCTCGACGCAATTTGAGTGTTCCATCGGCATTAGGAGGCCCTGAACGTTTCAATTAACTATCATTTTTGCGTCGGATTCGAAAATCTAGACTTACAAGAGAACGACCATCAGGTGCCCGAGACAGCATTAGACCCTTGGAGACACGTCGGCTGGAGGCCGATGTATTGAATCTCGACGCAATTTGAGTGTTCCATCGTCATTAGGAGGCCCTAAACGTTACAATTAACTATCATTTTTGCGTCGGATTCGATAATCTAGACTTACAAGAGAACGACCATAAGGTGCCCGAGGCAGCAACAGACCCTTGGAGACAAGTCGGCTGGAGGATGATGTATTGAATCTCGACGCAATTTGAGTGTTCCATCGTCATTAGGAGGCCCTAAACGTTACAATTAACTATCATTTTTGCGTCGGGTTCGAAAATCTAGACTCACAGGAGAAGGACCATAAGGTGCCCGAGGCAGCACAGACCCTTGGAGACAAGTCGGCTGGAGGCCGATGTATTGAATCTCGACGCAATTTGAGTGTTCCATCGTCATTAGGAGGCCCCTAAACGTTACAATTCACTATCATTTTTGCGTCGGATTCGAAAATCTAGACTCGCAGAAGGACCATGTGGTGCCCGAGGCAGAATAGACCCTTGGAGACAAGTCGGCTGCAGGCCGATGTATTGAATCTCGATGCAATTTGAGTGTTCCATCGTCATTACAAGGCCCTGAACGTTACATTTAACTATCATTTTTGCGTCGGATTCGAAAATTTAGACTCACAGGAGAAAGACCATGAGGTGCCTGAGGCAGGCAACAGACCCTTGGAGACAAGTCGGCTGGAGGCCGATGTATTGAATCTCGACGCAATTTGAGTGTTCCATCGTCATTAGGAGGCCCTAAACGTTACAATTCACTATCAGTTTTGCGTCGGGTTCGAAAATCTAGACTCACAGGAGAAGGACCATGTGGTGCCCGAGGCAGCATTAAACCCTTGGAGACAGGTCGGCTGCAGGCCGATGTATTGAATCTCGACGCAATTTGAGTGTTCCATCGTCATTACAAGGCCCTGAACGTTACAATTAACTATCATTTTTGCGTCGGATTCGAAAATCTAGACTCACAGGAGAACGACCATAAGGCGCCCGATGCAGCAATAGACCCTTGGAGACAAGTCGGCTGGTGGCCGATGTATTGAATCTCGACGCAATTTGAGAGTTCCATCGACATTAGGAGGCCCTGAACCTTACAATTAACTATCATTTTGGCGTCGGATTCGATAATCTAGACTTACAAGAGAACGACCATAAGGTGCCCGAGGCAGCAACAGACCCTTGGAGACAAGTCGGCTGGAGGCCGATGTATTGAATCTCGACGCAATTTGAGTGTTCCATCGTCATTAGGAGGCCCTAAACGTTACAATTAACTATCATTTTTACGTCGGGTTCGAAAATCTAGACTCACAGGAGAAGGACCATAAGGTGCCCGAGGCAGCAACAGACCCTTGGAGACAAGTCGGCTGGAGGACGATGTATTGAATCTCGACGCAATTTGAGTGTTCCATCGTCATTAGGAGGCCCTAAACGTTACAATTAACTATCATTTTTGCGTCGGGTTCGAAAATCTAGACTCACAGGAGAAGGACCATAAGGTGCCCGAGGCAGCAACAGACCCTTGGAGACAAGTCGGCTGGAGGCCGATGTATTGAATCTCGACGCAATTTGAGTGTTCCATCGTCATTACAAGGCCCTGAACGTTACATTTAACTATCATTTTTGCGTCGGATTCGAAAATCTAGACTTACAAGAGAACGACCATCAGGTGCCCGAGACAGCATTAGACCCTTGGAGACACGTCGGCTGGAGGCCGATGTATTGAATCTCGACGCAATTTGAGTGTTCCATCGTCATTAGGAGGCCCTAAACGTTACAATTAACTATCATTTTTGCGTCGGATTCGATAATCTAGACTTACAAGAGAACGACCATAAGGTGCCCGAGGCAGCAACAGACCCTTGGAGACAAGTCGGCTGGAGGCCGATGTATTGAATCTCGACGCAATTTGAGTGTTCCATCGTCATTAGGAGGCCCTAAACGTTACAATTAACTATCATTTTTGCGTCGGGTTCGAAAATCTAGACTCACAGGAGAAGGACCATAAGGTGCCCGAGGCAGCAACAGACCCTTGGAGACAAGTCGGCTGGAGAACGATTTATTGAATCTCGACGCAATTTGAGTGTTCCATCGTCATTACAAGGCCCTGAACGTTACATTTAACTATCATTTTTGCGTCGGATTCGAAAATTTAGACTCACAGGAGAAGGACCATGTGGTGCCTGAGGCAGCAACAGACCCTTGGAGACAAGTCGGCTGGAGGCCGATGTATTGAATCTCGACGCAATTTGAGTGTTCCATCGTCATTAGGAGGCCCTAAACGTTACAATTCACTATCATTTTTGCGTCGGATTCGAAAATCTAGACTCACAGGAGAAGGACCATGTGGTGCCCGAGGCAGCATTAAACCCTTGGAGACAGGTCGGCTGCAGGCCGATGTATTGAATCTCGACGCAATTTGAGTGTTCCATCGTCATTACAAGGCCCTGAACGTTACAATTAACTATCATTTTTGCGTCGGATTCGAAAATCTAGACTCACAGGAGAACGACCATAAGGCGCCCGATGCAGCAATAGACCCTTGGAGACAAGTCGGCTGGTGGCCGATGTATTGAATCTCGACGCAATTTGAGTGTTCCATCGGCATTAGGAGGCCCTGAACGTTACAATTAACTATCATTTTTGCGTCGGATTCGAAAATCTAGACTCACCGGAGACGGACCATGTGGTGCCCGAGGCAGCGATATCCCCTTGGAGACAAGTCGGCTGGAGGCCGATGTATTGAATCTCGACGCAATTTGAGAGTTCCATCGACATTAGGAGGCCCTGAACCTTACAATTAACTATCATTTTTGCGTCGGATTCGATAATCTAGACTTACAAGAGAACGACCATAAGGTGCCCGAGGCAGAACAGACCCTTGGAGACAAGTCGGCTGGAGCCGATGTATTGAATCTCGACGCAATTTGAGTGTTCCATCGTCATTAGGAGGCCCTAAACGTTACAATTAACTATCATTTTTACGTCGGGTTCGAAAATCTAGACTCACAGGAGAAGGACCATAAGGTGCCCGAGGCAGCAACAGACCCTTGGAGACAAGTCGGCTGGAGGCCGATGTATTGAATCTCGACGCAATTTGAGTGTTCCATCGTCATTAGGAGGCCCTAAACGTTACAATTAACTATCATTTTTGCGTCGGGTTCGAAAATCTAGACTCACAGGAGAAGGACCATAAGGTGCCCGAGGCAGCAACAGACCCTTGGAGACAAGTCGGCTGGAGGCCGATGTATTGAATCTCGACGCAATTTGAGTGTTCCATCGTCATTACAAGGCCCTGAACGTTACATTTAACTATCAGTTTTGCGTCGGGTTCGAAAATCTATACTCACAGGAGAAGGACCATGTGGTGCCCGAGGCAGCATTAAACCCTTGGAGACAGGTCGGCTGCAGGCCGATGTATTGAATCTCGACGCAATTTGAGTGTTCCATCGTCATTACAAGGCCCTGAACGTTACAATTAACTATCATTTTTGCGTCGGATTCGAAAATCTAGACTCACAGGAGAACGACCATAAGGCGCCCGATGCAGCAATAGACCCTTGGAGACAAGTCGGCTGGTGGCCGATGTATTGAATCTCGACGCAATTTGAGTGTTCCATCGGCATTAGGAGGCCCTGAACGTTACAATTAACTATCATTTTTGCGTCGGATTCGAAAATCTAGACTCACCGGAGACGGACCATGTGGTGCCCGAGGCAGCGATATCCCCTTGGAGACAAGTCGGCTGGAGGCCGATGTATTGAATCTCGACGCAATTTGAGAGTTCCATCGACATTAGGAGGCCCTGAACCTTACAATTAACTATCATTTTTGCGTCGGATTCGATAATCTAGACTTACAAGAGAACGACCATAAGGTGCCCGAGGCAGAACAGACCCTTGGAGACAAGTCGGCTGGAGCCGATGTATTGAATCTCGACGCAATTTGAGTGTTCCATCGTCATTAGGAGGCCCTAAACGTTACAATTAACTATCATTTTTACGTCGGGTTCGAAAATCTAGACTCACAGGAGAAGGACCATAAGGTGCCCGAGGCAGCAACAGACCCTTGGAGACAAGTCGGCTGGAGGCCGATGTATTGAATCTCGACGCAATTTGAGTGTTCCATCGTCATTAGGAGGCCCTAAACGTTACAATTAACTATCATTTTTGCGTCGGGTTCGAAAATCTAGACTCACAGGAGAAGGACCATAAGGTGCCCGAGGCAGCAACAGACCCTTGGAGACAAGTCGGCTGGAGGCCGATGTATTGAATCTCGACGCAATTTGAGTGTTCCATCGTCATTACAAGGCCCTGAACGTTACATTTAACTATCATTTTTGCGTCGGATTCGAAAATTTAGACTCACAGGAGAAGGACCATGTGGTGCCTGAGGCAGCAACAGACCCTTGGAGACAAGTCGGCTGGAGGCCGATGTATTGAATCTCGACGCAATTTGAGTGTTCCATCGTCATTAGGAGGCCCTAAACGTTACAATTCACTATCATTTTTGCGTCGGATTCGAAAATCTAGACTCGCAGAAGGACCATGTGGTGCCCGAGGCAGAATAGACCCTTGGAGACAAGTCGGCTGCAGGCCGATGTATTGAATCTCGATGCAATTTGAGTGTTCCATCGTCATTACAAGGCCCTGAACGTTACATTTAACTATCATTTTTGCGTCGGATTCGAAAATTTAGACTCACAGGAGAAAGACCATGAGGTGCCTGAGGCAGCAACAGACCCTTGGAGACAAGTCGGCTGGAGGCCGATGTATTGAATCTCGACGCAATTTGAGTGTTCCATCGTCATTAGGAGGCCCTAAACGTTACAATTCACTATCAGTTTTGCGTCGGGTTCGAAAATCTAGACTCACAGGAGAAGGACCATGTGGTGCCCGAGGCAGCATTAAACCCTTGGAGACAGGTCGGCTGCAGGCCGATGTATTGAATCTCGACGCAATTTGAGTGTTCCATCGTCATTACAAGGCCCTGAACGTTACAATTAACTATCATTTTTGCGTCGGATTCGAAAATCTAGACTCACAGGAGAACGACCATAAGGCGCCCGATGCAGCAATAGACCCTTGGAGACAAGTCGGCTGGTGGCCGATGTATTGAATCTCGACGCAATTTGAGAGTTCCATCGACATTAGGAGGCCCTGAACCTTACAATTAACTATCATTTTTGCGTCGGATTCGATAATCTAGACTTACAAGAGAACGACCATAAGGTGCCCGAGGCAGCAACAGACCCTTGGAGACAAGTCGGCTGGAGGCCGATGTATTGAATCTCGACGCAATTTGAGTGTTCCATCGTCATTAGGAGGCCCTAAACGTTACAATTAACTATCATTTTTACGTCGGGTTCGAAAATCTAGACTCACAGGAGAAGGACCATAAGGTGCCCGAGGCAGCAACAGACCCTTGGAGACAAGTCGGCTGGAGGCCGATGTATTGAATCTCGACGCAATTTGAGTGTTCCATCGTCATTAGGAGGCCCTAAACGTTACAATTAACTATCATTTTTGCGTCGGGTTCGAAAATCTAGACTCACAGGAGAAGGACCATAAGGTGCCCGAGGCAGCAACAGACCCTTGGAGACAAGTCGGCTGGAGGCCGATGTATTGAATCTCGACGCAATTTGAGTGTTCCATCGTCATTACAAGGCCCTGAACGTTACATTTAACTATCATTTTTGCGTCGGATTCGAAAATCTAGACTTACAAGAGAACGACCATCAGGTGCCCGAGACAGCATTAGACCCTTGGAGACACGTCGGCTGGAGGCCGATGTATTGAATCTCGACGCAATTTGAGTGTTCCATCGTCATTAGGAGGCCCTAAACGTTACAATTAACTATCATTTTTGCGTCGGATTCGATAATCTAGACTTACAAGAGAACGACCATAAGGTGCCCGAGGCAGCAACAGACCCTTGGAGACAAGTCGGCTGGAGGCCGATGTATTGAATCTCGACGCAATTTGAGTGTTCCATCGTCATTAGGAGGCCCTAAACGTTACAATTAACTATCATTTTTGCGTCGGGTTCGAAAATCTAGACTCACAGGAGAAGGACCATAAGGTGCCCGAGGCAGCAACAGACCCTTGGAGACAAGTCGGCTGGAGGCCGATTTATTGAATCTCGACGCAATTTGAGTGTTCCATCGTCATTACAAGGCCCTGAACGTTACATTTAACTATCATTTTTGCGTCGGATTCGAAAATTTAGACTCACAGGAGAAGGACCATGTGGTGCCTGAGGCAGCAACAGACCCTTGGAGACAAGTCGGCTGGAGGCCGATGTATTGAATCTCGACGCAATTTGAGTGTTCCATCGTCATTAGGAGGCCCTAAACGTTACAATTCACTATCATTTTTGCGTCGGATTCGAAAATCTAGACTCACAGGAGAAGGACCATGTGGTGCCCGAGGCAGCATTAAACCCTTGGAGACAGGTCGGCTGCAGGCCGATGTATTGAATCTCGACGCAATTTGAGTGTTCCATCGTCATTACAAGGCCCTGAACGTTACAATTAACTATCATTTTTGCGTCGGATTCGAAAATCTAGACTCACAGGAGAACGACCATAAGGCGCCCGATGCAGCAATAGACCCTTGGAGACAAGTCGGCTGGTGGCCGATGTATTGAATCTCGACGCAATTTGAGTGTTCCATCGGCATTAGGAGGCCCTGAACGTTACAATTAACTATCATTTTTGCGTCGGATTCGAAAATCTAGACTCACCGGAGACGGACCATGTGGTGCCCGAGGCAGCGATATCCCCTTGGAGACAAGTCGGCTGGAGGCCGATGTATTGAATCTCGACGCAATTTGAGAGTTCCATCGACATTAGGAGGCCCTGAACCTTACAATTAACTATCATTTTTGCGTCGGATTCGATAATCTAGACTTACAAGAGAACGACCATAAGGTGCCCGAGGCAGAACAGACCCTTGGAGACAAGTCGGCTGGAGCCGATGTATTGAATCTCGACGCAATTTGAGTGTTCCATCGTCATTAGGAGGCCCTAAACGTTACAATTAACTATCATTTTTACGTCGGGTTCGAAAATCTAGACTCACAGGAGAAGGACCATAAGGTGCCCGAGGCAGGCAACAGACCCTTGGAGACAAGTCGGCTGGAGGCCGATGTATTGAATCTCGACGCAATTTGAGTGTTCCATCGTCATTAGGATGCCCTAAACGTTACAATTAACTATCATTTTTGCGTCGGGTTCGAAAATCTAGACTCACAGGAGAAGGACCATAAGGTGCCCGAGGCAGCAACAGACCCTTGGAGACAAGTCGGCTGGAGGCCGATGTATTGAATCTCGACGCAATTTGAGTGTTCCATCGTCATTACAAGGCCCTGAACGTTACATTTAACTATCAGTTTTGCGTCGGGTTCGAAAATCTAGACTCACAGGAGAAGGACCATGTGGTGCCCGAGGCAGCATTAAACCCTTGGAGACAGGGTCGGCTGCAGGCCGATGTATTGAATCTCGACGCAATTTGAGTGTTCCATCGTCATTACAAGGCCCTGAACGTTACAATTAACTATCATTTTTGCGTCGGATTCGAAAATCTAGACTCACAGGAGAACGACCATAAGGCGCCCGATGCAGCAATAGACCCTTGGAGACAAGTCGGCTGGTGGCCGATGTATTGAATCTCGACGCAATTTGAGTGTTCCATCGGCATTAGGAGGCCCTGAACGTTACAATTAACTATCATTTTTGCGTCGGATTCGAAAATCTAGACTCACCGGAGACGGACCATGTGGTGCCCGAGGCAGCGATATCCCCTTGGAGACAAGTCGGCTGGAGGCCGATGTATTGAATCTCGACGCAATTTGAGAGTTCCATCGACATTAGGAGGCCCTGAACCTTACAATTAACTATCATTTTTGCGTCGGATTCGATAATCTAGACTTACAAGAGAACGACCATAAGGTGCCCGAGGCAGAACAGACCCTTGGAGACAAGTCGGCTGGAGCCGGATGTATTGAATCTCGACGCAATTTGAGTGTTCCATCGTCATTAGGAGGCCCTAAACGTTACAATTAACTATCATTTTTACGTCGGGTTCGAAAATCTAGACTCACAGGAGAAGGACCATAAGGTGCCCGAGGCAGCAACAGACCCTTGGAGACAAGTCGGCTGGAGGCCGATGTATTGAATCTCGACGCAATTTGAGTGTTCCATCGTCATTAGGAGGCCCTAACGTTACAATTAACTATCATTTTTGCGTCGGGTTCGAAAATCTAGACTCCAGGAGAAGGACCATAAGGTGCCCGAGGCAGCAACAGACCCTTGGAGACAAGTCGGCTGGAGGCCGATGTATTGAATCTCGACGCAATTTGGAGTGTTCCATCGTCATTACAAGGCCCTGAACGTTACATTTAACTATCATTTTTGCGTCGGATTCGAAAATTTAGACTCACAGGAGAAGGACCATGTGGTGCCTGAGGGCAGCAACAGACCCTTGGAGACAAGTCGGCTGGAGGCCGATGTATTGAATCTCGACGCAATTTGAGTGTTCCATCGTCATTAGGAGGCCCTAAACGTTACAATTCACTATCATTTTTGCGTCGGATTCGAAAATCTAGACTCGCAGAAGGACCATGTGGTGCCCGAGGCAGAATAGACCCTTGGAGACAAGTCGGCTGCAGGCCGATGTATTGAATCTCGATGCAATTTGAGTGTTCCATCGTCATTACAAGGCCCTGAACGTTACATTTAACTATCATTTTTGCGTCGGATTCGAAAATTTAGACTCACAGGAGAAAGACCATGAGGTGCCTGAGGCAGCAACAGACCCTTGGAGACAAGTCGGCTGGAGGCCGATGTATTGAATCTCGACGCAATTTGAGTGTTCCATCGTCATTAGGAGGCCCTAAACGTTACAATTCACTATCAGTTTTGCGTCGGGTTCGAAAATCTAGACTCACAGGAGAAGGACCATGTGGTGCCCGAGGCAGCATTAAACCCTTGGAGACAGGTCGGCTGCAGGCCGATGTATTGAATCTCGACGCAATTTGAGTGTTCCATCGTCATTACAAGGCCCTGAACGTTACAATTAACTATCATTTTTGCGTCGGATTCGAAAATCTAGACTCACAGGAGAACGACCATAAGGCGCCCGATGCAGCAATAGACCCTTGGAGACAAGTCGGCTGGTGGCCGATGTATTGAATCTCGACGCAATTTGAAGTGTTCCATCGGCATTAGGAGGCCCTGAACGTTACAATTAACTATCATTTTTGCGTCGGATTCGAAAATCTAGACTCACCGGAGACGGACCATGTGGTGCCCGAGGCAGCGATATCCCCTTGGAGACAAGTCGGCTGGAGGCCGATGTATTGAATCTCGACGCAATTTGAGAGTTCCATCGGACATTAGGAGGCCCTGAACCTTACAATTAACTATCATTTTTGCGTCGGATTCGATAATCTAGACTTACAAGAGAACGACCATAAGGTGCCCGAGGCAGCAACAGACCTTGGAGACAAGTCGGCTGGAGGCCGATGTATTGAATCTCGACGCAATTTGAGTGTTCCATCGTCATTAGGAGGCCCTAAACGTTACAATTAACTATCATTTTTACGTCGGAATCGAAAATCTAGACTCACAGGAGAAGGACCATAAGGTGCCCGAGGCAGCAACAGACCCTTGGAGACAAGTCGGCTGGAGGCCGATGTATTGAATCTCGACGCAATTTGAGTGTTCCATCGTCATTACAAGGCCCTGAACGTTACATTTAACTATCATTTTTGCGTCGGATTCGAAAATTTAGACTCACAGGAGAAAGACCATGAGGTGCCTGAGGCAGCAACAGACCCTTGGAGACAAGTCGGCTGGAGGCCGATGTATTGAATCTCGACGCAATTTGAGTGTTCCATCGTCATTAGGAGGCCCTAAACGTTACAATTCACTATCATTTTTGCGTCGGATTCGAAAATCTAGACTCGCAGAGGACCATGTGGTGCCCGAGGCAGAATAGACCCTTGGAGACAAGTCGGCTGCAGGCAGATGTCTTGAATCTCGATGCAATTTGAGTGTTCCATCGTCATTACAAGGCCCTGAACGTTACATTTAACTATCATTTTTGCGTCGGATTCGAAAATTTAGACTCACATTAGAAAGACCATGAGGTGCCTGAGGCAGCAACAGACCCTTGGAGACAAGTCGGCTGGAGGCCGATGTATTGAATCTCGACGCAATTTGAGTGTTCCATCGTCATTAGGAGGCCCTAAACGTTACAATTCACTATCAGTTTTGCGTCGGGTTCGAAAATCTAGACTCACAGGAGAAGGACCATGTGGTGCCCGAGGCAGCATTAAACCCTTGGAGACAAGTCGGCTGCAGGCCGATGTATTGAATCTCGACGCAATTTGAGTGTTCCATCGTCATTACAGGGCCCTGAACGTTACAATTAACTATCATTTTTGCGTCGGATTCGAAAATCTAGACTCACAGGAGAACGACCATAAGGCGGCCGATGCAGCAATAGACCCTTGGAGACAAGTCGGCTGGTGGCCGATGTATTGAATCTCGACGCAATTTGAGTGTTCCATCGGCATTAGGAGGCCCTGAACGTTACAATTAACTATCATTTTTGCGTCGGATACGAAAATCTAGACTCACCGGAGACGGACCATGTGGTGCCCGAGGCAGCGATATCCCCTTGGAGACAAGTCGGCTGGAGGCCGATGTATTGAATCTCGACGCAATTTGAGAGTTCCATCGACATTAGGAGGCCCTGAACCTTACAATTAACTATCTATTTTGCGTCGGATTCGAAAATGCAGACTCACAGGAGAAGGACCATGAGGTGCCCGAGGCAGCAATAGACCCTTGGAGACAAGTCGGCTGGAGGCCGATGTATTGAATCTCGACGCAATTTGAGTGTTCCATCGTCATTAGGAGGCCCTAAACGTTACAATTCACTATCATTTTTGCGTCGGATTCGAAAATCTAGACTCGCAGGAGAAGGACCATGTGGTGCCCGAGGCAGCAACAGACCCTTGGAGACAAGTCGGCTTGAGGCCGATGTATTGGATCTCGACGCAATTTGAGTGTTCCATCGGCATTAGGAGGCCCTGAACGTTACAATTAACTATCATTTTTGCGTCGGATTCGAAAATCTAGACTCACAGGAGAACGACCCATAAGGTGCCCGAGGCAGCAACAGACCCTTGGAGACAAGTCGGCTGGAGGCCGATGTATTGAATCTCGACGCAATTTGAGTGTTCCATCGTCACTACAAGGCCCTGAACGTTACAATTAAACTATCATTTTTGCGTCGGATTCGAAAATTTAGACTCACAGGAGAAGGACCATGTGGTGCCCGAGGCAGCAATAGACCCTTGGAGACAAGTCGGCTGGAGGCCGATGTATTGAATCTCGACGCAATTTGAGTGTTCCATCGTCATTAGGAGGCCCTAAACGTTACAATTCACTATCATTTTTGCGTCGGATTCGAAAATCTAGACTCGCAGGAGAAGGGACCATGTGGTGCCCGAGGCAGCAATAGACCCTTGGAGACAGGTCGGCTGCAGGCCGATGTATTGAATCTCGACGCAATTTGAGTGTTCCATCGTCATTACAAGGCCCTGAACGTTACATTTAACTATCATTTTTGCGTCGGATTCGAAAATCTAGACTCACAGGAGGAGGACCATGAGGTGCTCGAGGCAGCAATAGACCCTTGGAGACAAGTCGGCTGGAGGCCGATGTATCGAATCTCGACGCAATTTGAGTGTTCCATCGTCATTAGGAGGCCCTAAACGTTACAATTCACTATCATTTTTGCGTCGGATTCGAAAATCTAGACTCACAGGAGAAGGATCATCTGGTGCCCGAGGCAACAATAGACCCTTGGAGACAAGTCGGCTGGAGGCCGATGTATTGAATCTCGACGCAATTTGAGTGTTCCATCGTCATTAGGAGGCCCTAAACGTTACAATTCACTATCAGTTTTGCGTCGGATTCGAAAATCTAGACTTACAAGAGAACGAACGTAAGGTTCCCGAGGGCAGCATTAGACCCTCGGAGACAAGTCGGATGGAGGACGATGTATTGAATCTCGACGCAATTTGAGTGTTCCATCGGCATTAGGAGGCCCTGAACGTTTCAATTAACTATCATTTTTGCGTCGGATTCGAAAATCTAGACTTACAAGAGAACGACCATCAGGTGCCCGAGACAGCATTAGACCCTTGGAGACACGTCGGCTGGAGGCCGATGTATTGAATCTCGACGCAATTTGAGTGTTCCATCGTCATTAGGAGGCCCTAAACGTTACAATTAACTATCATTTTTGCGTCGGATTCGATAATCTAGACTTACAAGAGAACGACCATAAGGTGCCCGAGGCAGCAACAGACCCTTGGAGACAAGTCGGCTGGAGTCCGATGTATTGAATCTCGACGCAATTTGAGTGTTCCATCGTCATTAGGAGGCCCTAAACGTTACAATTAACTATCATTTTTGCGTCGGGTTCGAAAATCTAGACTCACAGGAGAAGGACCATAAGGTGCCCGAGGCAGCAACAGACCCTTGGAGACAAGTCGGCTGGAGGCCGATGTATTGAATCTCGACGCAATTTGAGTGTTCCATCGTCATTACAAGGCCCTGAACGTTACATTTAACTATCATTTTTGCGTCGGATTCGAAAATTTAGACTCACAGGAGAAGGACCATGTGGTGCCTGAGGCAGCAACAGACCCTTGGAGACAAGTCGGCTGGAGGGCCGATGTATTGAATCTCGACGCAATTTGAGTGTTCCATCGTCATTAGGAGGCCCTAAACGTTACAATTCACTATCATTTTTGCGTCGGATTCGAAAATCTAGACTCGCAGAAGGACCATGTGGTGCCCGAGGCAGAATAGACCCTTGGAGACAAGTCGGCTGCAGGCCGATGTATTGAATCTCGATGCAATTTGAGTGTTCCATCGTCATTACAAGGCCCTGAACGTTACATTTAACTATCATTTTTGCGTCGGATTCGAAAATTTAGACTCACAGGAGAAAGACCATGAGGTGCCTGAGGCAGCAACAGACCCTTGGAGACAAGTCGGCTGGAGGCCGATGTATTGAATCTCGACGCAATTTGAGTGTTCCATCGTCATTAGGAGGCCCTAAACGTTACAATTCACTATCAGTTTTGCGTCGGGTTCGAAAATCTAGACTCACAGGAGAAGGACCATGTGGTGCCCGAGGCAGCATTAAACCCTTGGAGACAGGTCGGCTGCAGGCCGATGTATTGAATCTCGACGCAATTTGAGTGTTCCATCGTCATTACAAGGCCCTGAACGTTACAATTAACTATCATTTTTGCGTCGGATTCGAAAATCTAGACTCACAGGAGAACGACCATAAGGCGCCCGATGCAGCAATAGACCCTTGGAGACAAGTCGGCTGGTGGCCGATGTATTGAATCTCGACGCAATTTGAGTGTTCCATCGGCATTAGGAGGCCCTGAACGTTACAATTAACTATCATTTTTGCGTCGGATTCGAAAATCTAGACTCACCGGAGACGGACCATGTGGTGCCCGAGGCAGCGATATCCCCTTGGAGACAAGTCGGCTGGAGGCCGATGTATTGAATCTCGACGCAATTTGAGAGTTCCATCGACATTAGGAGGCCCTGAACCTTACAATTAACTATCTATTTTGCGTCGGATTCGAAAATGTAGACTCACAGGAGAAGGGACCATGAGGTGCCCGAGGCAGCAATAGACCCTTGGAGACAAGTCGGCTGCAGGCCGATGTATTGAATCTCGACGCAATTTGAGTGTTCCATCGTCATTACAAGGCCCTGAACGTTACAATTAACTATCATTTTTGCGTCGGATTCGAAAATCTAGACTCACAGGAGAACGACCATAAGGCGCCCGATGCAGCAATAGACCTCTCGGAGACAAGTCAGCTGGTGGCCGATGTATTGGGATCTCGACGCAATTTGAGTGTTCCATCGGCATTAGGAGGCCCTGAACGTTACAATTAACTATCATTTTTGCGTCGGATTCGAAAATCTAGACTCACAGGAGAACGACCATAAGGTGCCCGAGGCAGCAACAGACCCTTGGAGGACAAGTCGGCTGGAGGCCGATGTATTGAATCTCGACGCAATTTGAGTGTTCCATCGTCATTAGGAGGCCCTAAACGTTACAATTCACTATCATTTTTGCGTCGGATTCGAAATCTAGACTCACAGGAGAAGGACCATGTGGTGCCCGAGGCAGCATCAGACCCTTAGAGACAAGTCGGCTGCAGGCCGATGTATTGAATCTCGACGCAATTTGAGTGTTCCATCGTCACTACAAGGCCCTGAACGTTACAATTAACTATCATTTTTGCGTCGGATTCGAAAATTTAGACTCACAGGAGAAGGACCATGTGGTGCCCGAGGCAGCAATAGACCCTTGGAGACAAGTCGGCTGGAGGCCGATGTATTGAATCTCGACGCAATTTGAGTGTTCCATCGTCATTAGGAGGCCCTAAACGTTACAATTCACTATCATTTTTGCGTCGGATTCGAAAATCTAGACTCGCAGGAGAAGGACCATGTGGTGCCCGAGGCAGCAATAGACCCTTGGAGACAAGTCGGCTGCAGGCCGATGTATTGAATCTCGACGCAATTTGAGTGTTCCATCGTCATTACAAGGCCCTGAACGTTACATTTAACTATCATTTTTGCGTCGGATTCGAAAATTTAGACTCACAAGAGAAAGACCATTAGGTGCCTGAGGCAGGAACAGACCCTTGGAGACAAGTCGGCTGGAGGCCGATGTATTGAATCTCGACGCAATTTGAGTGTTCCATCGTCATTAGGAGGCCCTAAACGTTGCAATTCACTACCAGTTTTGCGTCGGGTTCGAAAATCTAGACTCACAGGAGAAGGACCATGTGGTGCCCGAGGCAGCAATAGACCCTTGGAGACAAGTCGGCTGGAGGACGATGTATTGAATCTCGACGCAATTTGAGTGTTCCATCGGCATTAGGAGGCCCTGAACGTTTCAATTAACTATCATTTTTGCGTCGGATTCGAAAATCTAGACTTACAAGAGAACGACCATCAGGTGCCCGAGACAGCATTAGACCCTTGGAGACACGTCGGCTGGAGGCCGATGTATTGAATCTCGACGCAATTTGAGTGTTCCATCGTCATTAGGAGGCCCTAAACGTTACAATTAACTATCATTTTTTGCGTCGGATTCGATAATCTAGACTTACAAGAGAACGACCATAAGGTGCCCGAGGCAGCAACAGACCCTTGGAGACAAGTCGGCTGGAGTCCGATGTATTGAATCTCGACGCAATTTGAGTGTTCCATCGTCATTAGGAGGCCCTAAACGTTACAATTAACTATCATTTTTGCGTCGGTTTCGAAAATATAGACTCACAGGAGAAGGACCATAAGGTGCCCGAGGGCAGCAACAGACCCTTGGAGACAAGTCGGCTGGAGGCCGATGTATTGAATCTCGACGCAATTTGAGTGTTCCATCGTCATTACAAGGCCCTGAACGTTACATTTAACTATCATTTTTGCGTCGGATTCGAAAATTTAGACTCACAGGAGAAGGACCATGTGGTGCCTGAGGCAGCAACAGACCCTTGGAGACAAGTCGGCTGGAGGCCGATGTATTGAATCTCGACGCAATTTGAGTGTTCCATCGTCATTAGGAGGCCCTAAACGTTACAATTCACTATCATTTTTGCGTCGGATTCGAAAATCTAGACTCGCAGAAGGACCATGTGGTGCCCGAGGCAGAATAGACCCTTGGAGACAAGTCGGCTGCAGGCCGATGTATTGAATCTCGATGCAATTTGAGTGTTCCATCGTCATTACAAGGCCCTGAACGTTACATTTAACTATCATTTTTGCGTCGGATTCGAAAATTTAGACTCACAGGAGAAAGACCATGAGGTGCCTGAGGCAGCAACAGACCCTTGGAGACAAGTCGGCTGGAGGCCGATGTATTGAATCTCGACGCAATTTGAGTGTTCCATCGTCATTAGGAGGCCCTAAACGTTACAATTCACTATCAGTTTTGCGTCGGGTTCGAAAATCTAGACTCACAGGAGAAGGACCATGTGGTGCCCGAGGCAGCATTAAACCCTTGGAGACAGGTCGGCTGCAGGCCGATGTATTGAATCTCGACGCAATTTGAGTGTTCCATCGTCATTACAAGGCCCTGAACGTTACAATTAACTATCATTTTTGCGTCGGATTCGAAAATCTAGACTCACAGGAGAACGACCATAAGGCGCCCGATGCAGCAATAGACCCTTGGAGACAAGTCGGCTGGTGGCCGATGTATTGAATCTCGACGCAATTTGAGTGTTCCATCGGCATTAGGAGGCCCTGAACGTTACAATTAACTATCATTTTTGCGTCGGATTCGAAAATCTAGACTCACCGGAGACGGACCATGTGGTGCCCGAGGCAGCGATATCCCCTTGGAGACAAGTCGGCTGGAGGCCGATGTATTGAATCTCGACGCAATTTGAGAGTTCCATCGACATTAGGAGGCCCTGAACCTTACAATTAACTATCTATTTTGCGTCGGATTCGAAAATGTAGACTCACAGGAGAAGGACCATGAGGTGCCCGAGGCAGCAATAGACCCTTGGAGACAAGTCGGCTGCAGGCCGATGTATTGAATCTCGACGCAATTTGAGTGTTCCATCGTCATTACAAGGCCCTGAACGTTACAATTAACTATCATTTTTGCGTCGGATTCGAAAATCTAGACTCACAGGAGAACGACCATAAGGCGCCCGATGCAGCAATAGACCTCTCGGAGACAAGTCAGCTGGTGGCCGATGTATTGGATCTCGACGCAATTTGAGTGTTCCATCGGCATTAGGAGGCCCTGAACGTTACAATTAACTATCATTTTTGCGTCGGATTCGAAAATCTAGACTCACAGGAGAACGACCATAAGGTGCCCGAGGCAGCAACAGACCCTTGGAGACAAGTCGGCTGGAGGCCGATGTATTGAATCTCGACGCAATTTGAGTGTTCCATCGTCATTAGGAGGCCCTAAACGTTACAATTCACTATCATTTTTGCGTCGGATTCGAAAATCTAGACTCACAGGAGAAGGACCATGTGGTGCCCGAGGCAGCATCAGACCCTTAGAGACAAGTCGGCTGCAGGCCGATGTATTGAATCTCGACGCAATTTGAGTGTTCCATCGTCACTACAAGGCCCTGAACGTTACAATTAACTATCATTTTTGCGTCGGATTCGAAAATTTAGACTCACAGGAGAAGGACCATGTGGTGCCCGAGGCAGCAATAGACCCTTGGAGACAAGTCGGCTGGAGGCCGATGTATTGAATCTCGACGCAATTTGAGTGTTCCATCGTCATTAGGAGGCCCTAAACGTTACAATTCACTATCATTTTTGCGTCGGATTCGAAAATCTAGACTCGCAGGAGAAGGACCATGTGGTGCCCGAGGGCAGCAATAGACCCTTGGAGACAAGTCGGCTGCAGGCCGATGTATTGAATCTCGACGCAATTTGAGTGTTCCATCGTCATTACAAGGCCCTGAACGTTACATTTAACTATCATTTTTGCGTCGGATTCGAAAATTTAGACTCACAAGAGAAAGACCATTAGGTGCCTGAGGCAGGAACAGACCCTTGGAGACAAGTCGGCTGGAGGCCGATGTATTGAATCTCGACGCAATTTTGAGTGTTCCATCGTCATTAGGAGGCCCTAAACGTTGCAATTCACTACCAGTTTTGCGTCGGGTTCGAAAATCTAGACTCACAGGAGAAGGACCATGTGGTGCCCGAGGGCAGCAATAGACCCTTGGAGACAAGTCGGCTGCAGGCCGATGTATTGAATCTCGACGCAATTTGAGTGTTCCATCGTCATTACAAGGCCCTGAACGAACAATTAACTATCATTTTTGCGTCGGATTCGAAAATCTAGACTCACAGGAGAACGACCATAAGGTGCCCGAGGCAGCAACAGACCCTTGGAGACAAGTCGGCTGGAGGCCGATGTATTGAATCTCGACGCAATTTGAGTGTTCCATCGTCATTAGGAGGCCCTAAACGTTACAATTCACTATCATTTTTGCGTCGGATTCGAAAATCTAGACTCACAGGAGAAGGACCATGTGGTGCCCGAGGCAGCATCAGACCCTTGGAGACAAGTCGGCTGCAGGCCGATGTATTGAATCTCGACGCAATTTGAGTGTTCCATCGTCACTACAAGGCCCTGAACGTTACAATTAACTATCATTTTTGCGTCGGATTCTAAAATTTAGACTCACAGGAGAAGGACCATGTGGTGCCCGAGGCAGCAATAGACCCTTGGAGACAAGTCGGCTGGAGGCCGATGTATTGAATCTCGACGCAATTTGAGTGTTCCATCGTCATTAGGAGGCCCTAAACGTTACAATTCACTATCATTTTTGCGTCGGATTCGAAAATCTAGACT
>NW_025725212.1:17500-27500 GCF_021461395.2 Schistocerca americana
GTTTCCGCTGACAGAAGTTGTTGCGATGATGACACAGTTACGCATACATCGTCAGCATACGCAATGCATGGGATAGTGACAGACTGGACGCTAAGTCCGATCCCGCTATGCGCCAAGTTGTTCAGTAGCGGCTCCACTGCAATGGCGTACAAAATCATTGACAAAGGACATCCTTGGCGGACGGATTGCTCAATGGAAACTTCTTTTGTAAAATGGCCATTAATGAGAATCCGTGAAGAGGCGTTTGTAGTAAGTTTGCGAATTAATTCTATGAGATGAAGTCCAAAACCTAGTTTCTTCATGCTTTTAAAGAGGAAGTCATGACGTACACGGTCATAAGCCTTCTCAAAATCTAGAAAGATCAGAGCGCCCTGTCCTTTGGTTTCAGCATACGAACAGATGATGTCCCTCAAATCGCAGGCTGCTGAGATTGCACTTCGGCCTTGCACTGCACTGTACTGGTAACTGCCCAAAACCTTGTACATAACGGTTTGCATCCTTAGCTTAATCGATCTGGTGATGATTTTGAAGTCGGCATTCAGGAGTGTGATGGGTCGCATGTTTTCGACCTTCCTGCTGTTCCCTTTTTTCGGTAAGGGCAGGATGATACCTTCCGTAAATGCCTTGGGTATAACTTCCAGGTGCCAGAGTTCATTCGCGATCTCGAGGAGCGTCGGACCGAGGAGGTTCCAGTAACGCTGGTAAAACTCAGCGCTGAGACCGTCGGGTCCTGGTGACTTCCCTTTCTTTGCACTGTGGACCGCCAGTCGGATTTCGTCCTCTGTGAAAAGAGATTCCAGATTTGCAGTATCCTGTTGCGACAAGCGACAGCTCAAGGTCCTAAGAAAATCGTCGCACGAGTGTTCATCAACGGCTTGCTTCTTGTAGAGTTGACTATAATAGTCGTAGACGTGCGAGATGATGTCACGTTGCTTCGTGATGGCATTCTCAGCGTCATCAACAACGGCTTCAATCAACATGGCTTTACACCGTTTCGTCGTTCTCAGGATGTGGTACAGAGAGGCCCGTTCTTCGGCGGCAACGTCCTTGGGGTGGGCTCGCACGATGATGCCTTGCATTCGTTGGCGTTGTATCGCCGTGATTTTCGCTTTATATCGTTTGATCTTTATGTCGATATCGCCAGAAGGATTGTTAGCGCGACTGTACAGTTCTCTCAAACAGCGATAATAAAACTCAATAGTCTGTTTCTGCCAAAAGCTTTTTTGTCGGGCGTAGCTCATGAGGGTGAGGCGTAATTTAGGCTTAGCACACTGAGTCCACCACTGGAGAGCGCTATCGTAACGACGTCGTTGCCGCTGGAGCTGTTGCCACGTCATGTTCACTTCCTCTTCAAGTTGGGCATCCTGCAGAAGGCTGACATTCAATTTCCAGTAGCCTTTCCCGCGGTATATTTGCTGGCGGCGTAGGTTAAGGTAACACTGATACGCACAATGGTCGGAGATGTTGACAGGAGCTATGTCACAGTTCACAGCGTGTCGCTGGAGGGCCTCGGACACATAGATCCTATCCAACCGACTGGCAGAATGACTAGTTACGAAGGTGTACGCTACCCGTTCACCGTGCAGTTGTTGCCATGTATCGTGAAGACGCATGCCATGAATTAAATGTTCAAGTTCGATACATCTGTTCGTGTGAGGAGTTTGGTCTCTGTCGTTAAGCACACAATTGAAGTCACCACCGAGGATGAGATGTGCACGATAAGCGCTAAGAAGAATGGGAACCTCGTTTTTATAAAATGTTGAGCGATCTCTCTTATGAGTGCTACCTGAGGGAGCGTACACGTTAACAATCTGCACACCATTCACTCGAAGAGAAATGCCACGACCACTAGGCAGCCGCTGCACATCCGTAAATGGTATACCGTCGCGCAGAAGTATGGCAGTGCCTACAGCATCCTGGAGATTGATGTTATCAATGAGAACGTAACCGGGCACTTCTAAGACTGTGATTACCTCCTGTAGGAGGGCAATGTCAACGCTGGTACCATACAAGAAATCAGTTAGCGAACGGAGTTTCACCGCACTGTGAATTCTATTGACGGTAAGTGTGGTAACGTTGTAGGTTTGGCTATCGCACATGATGGTTCAGAGGACAATGAGCTCTGTGTTGGATCGTCCTTCTCGACGTCTTTGAATCAAACTCGTTGGGAACGTCTGGAGTACTCAGAGAGTGGAAATGTCGCAGCGCGATGGTCATGCGCGAGAGCAGCTACTGCTGCATCTCCTCGTCCTGCCGCCACCACGGCTCATTGCTGTCGGGGTGCTCTGCGGTGCGCGCGCCGCCCTGCCCGCCACCGCCGGCTGAGTCTGTCAATGTGGTCGCGTCCGCCTGACCAACACGCGGGGCTGCGATTGACGTCAGCGAGTTCCTGCGGGAGCGCTGCTGCAGCTGCTCGCTGCTCTGCTCGCTCTTCCTCTTAGCCGTTACGGTGCTCTGTTCCCTCTCAGCGCTCAGTAGTGCCTTCAGGTGTTTGGTCTGTTCACGAATGCGTTCTTGCCTCGCGGTGTCCTCGCAGCGCACGGAGCAAGAAGATTGAGGTTCAGTCTCGCTGCCACTTTCTGACATGTGTACGGGTCTCAAATCATCCGACTTTTCCTCTTTGCTACTATTCCCTTTGCTTCTCCTTCGGCGGCCTTTCTTCGTGTCTGCTGCAGTCTCTACCGATAGGGGCGGTTCAGGCAAACTGATCTGCACCCGCTCCTGTATCTCACACGGCTTAGTTTCAGAGGTGGCTGGCGCATCGTTCTTATCCAGCGGTAACTGCCCCGGTGAGGATGACGGTGCCGGATCGACGTCCGTCCTACCGCAAATGTCTTGGGCACTGCATTCCACCTGAACTGGCATCTCCGCCTCGCTAACACGTTCCGGCTGCCGAGGTGGTGGTACCGTCCCCGCGACTACCTCACTCAATAGCGGAACAAGCTTTTCACTACCGTCTGCAGGACGTTCCCGTGGAAGTTGAAATGGACGTCGACGTGTACAGTTCATCCGCAGATGTTCTGTTGAATGGCAGATCGAACAGGTAGGGGGTTGTCCAATGTAAGTTACCTGTGCACGACAGCCGCCAATGGTAACATACGAAGGTATATGCTTTTTTAAGTCCACACGTACACTTCGCACCCCGCTGTTAACTTGGTAGCGATATGCACTCGACCATTTTTCATTGGTAACCGACAAAACAACGCCGTACAGTGACAGAGAACGTGCTATCAGGTCATTAGGGCACTCAGGTGGCACATTAAATACCCTGACGGTTCTCACTCCGTATCCCGAAGGCACGATTTGGACATTGCTAATACTGCCATCATTGTGACGAAATGGTCTCACACCAGCATGCTCCTCAACGAATTTCTCATAAGTGTCACTCGAAATAAATTTGATAAATAACGAGTACTGCACAAAGTCCAACTGGAACGTGTCGACTATATCTTCCGGCAATTTCAGATCCTCAAAAATCCACTCATGGATTTCGAAAGCCGTCGGTCGCAAGGCAGCACGATCGAAAACACACTGAACGCTGTTCGCTCTGTTAATTGTCGACATCTTACTTACAACAGTGGTACAGAAACAAACGTTAACAGCGCTCGCACACGCTGCGCAGCTCGCCACCGCAGCACTGCTCGCGACGTAAACACTGGCCCGCGCTACCGCCCGTCACCGCGCGATGTGCACTGGCCGAGTGCCGGAGCACGACTGGGACTTGAACCCTGGACCCTTAGGTTAAAAGCCTAATGCTCTACCGACTGAGCTATCCGGGCTCACTTTACGTGAGCACCCCTCCCACTATGTATAGTGACACATTGCCTCATGTCCTTTACTGTTGGGTAATCGTTGCGTGGAGCTGTTACTATTTAAACGTCGTCTGACTGCTGTCTATAAACTCATTGCGCTAGGCTCGTAACAGACTATCGAAGAAAGCTGACACACGATGTAAAGTCAAATTGCAGCAGTTTGTACGTCTCATATGCTACAGCGGAGGAGCTACGTGTTTTGTCGACGCTCACTGGACAACTGTAAAATTCACAAGCGTCTCGAACGCAGGGCTTCCCATGTATTCGCTCATTTCACGGTTCCGTTGGAGATGTTCTTCACCTCTTGACACAAAAAAGAAACGCAGTCGGTAGGACTCGAACCTACGCTCCCAGAGGGAATCTGATTTCTAGTCAGACGCCTTAACCACTCGGCCACGACTGCCGGTCGCATAGCGGTGTCCCGACAAGTGCAACTGCTCCTTTACGTGCAATCTGACGGCAGAACGCGACATGGCCTCACTCGTTTCTGTAGTGCTTTCTTTGCCAGCACATTAGCCGTTACGACAGTGTATTAGTTTTCGCCTGGACGGGGGCTTGAACACGGAACCTTTGGTTGAAGGTCTAGCGCTCTACCGACTGAGCTATCCGCTCCCTCGGCCGAGCGTTGTAGTACATGCTGCATGGCGTGCGAGTGACTCGCGTGTCGTAATTGCTGGCTTATGGCTCCAATGGCGACTTCACCGACTTCCCACTGACGCACCGCTGACGCTAGTTTTGTGTCGTCTTAAACGATGGACATACTTACAAGCAGCTGCGAGATCTTAAGAAAAGAAACGCTGCACCACTGCTTTTGCCGCACTCGAATGAATCGAATTGCGACTCATAGGAAGAAATGAATGCTCGCTCTGTCCTACACTTTCAAGCACATCTGCGTACTCACGAACACGGCGACGGCGCGACAAAAGGACGGGGGCGCGTTCGTGGGCGTGCGACTGATTTCTGCAGTACTAGCGTCCGTGCGAGGTGAACCGATAGGCACAACAGACAGCGGCCGTCGCGAAACAGTATTCTTAAACATAAATTTCCGTCTTGTTGAGGATGGTGTCACTGGTTTGGATCCGCATTCACCCACGCAGGTCACATGTGTGTGAAAATTTCTGCTCGTTTTAATGCAAAATCGCACGCAGCCGGTAGGATTCGAACCTACGCTCCCAGAGGGAATCTGATTTCGAGTCAGACGCCTTAACCACTTTTTTTTTTTTTTTTTTTTTTTTTTTTTTTTCCTTTCGCGGGCAAGTGCTCTACCAACTTTTTTTTTTTTTTTTTCTGACATTATGAATAGAAACAACGCACGCTACCGCTTTTTTTTTTTTTTTTTTTTTTTTCCTTTATAGCACGACTCACGCGTTTGTTTTTTTTCTCGGGTAGCGCGTTTCCACAGCGCTTTTATTTTTATTTTCCTGGACCTCTTCCACTTCAGGCGTTGGCCCCTATCATCCATATCACCCCCAAACTCCTATCTAACCTAAAAAAAAAAAAAAAGAGAGAAATTCTGTTGCCACCGCCACTTTCACCCTAACTTAACCTACTTTTTTATTTATTTTTTCATTATTTTTTTTAAATAATATATAAAGGAACTGAATACATCTTCTTGCCGTGACAATCTGTCCAATACCCGTGGAACAGAAGAACACGAAATCAATCAAGCACTTCTGATGTGTTTTATGTTACGGCTTCTGGCAAAATTAGTTTTCCTGAGGCACTTTCACCTGCTGTACTATAAAAATAAATAAATAAATGCCAACTTAATTATAATGAAGCACAAGTAGTATCAACTCGCTGTAGTGTTGTGCACCAACCCACAAAAAAAAAAAAAAAAAAAAAAAAAAAAAAAAAAAAAAAAAAAATTACCGCTTCATTATGGCAAAGTGTGAAGTAAGAAATTTTGAAACAAAGCTTTGTATTTCCGACTCGTTTTAAGGTTGTGGTGCTCTTCCATTATATACTGTATGTACTCGTCTATACTCGCATGTGTATTCGTAACTGCAAAATATGCAAACTGGCCGATAATCCAAACATAGCTATTGTGCTTTGTTGCAGGAAAGAAATGCCAGTCTGGTTGAAGGACATCTTTAAGTGTTATAGCGGAGTCTGTGGTTCTAGTAATTATTGCGAGTTTTTTTCTAGTCCAGTTCCATATGTGGTATTGGTCGCGGCAGATGAGAATGTGTGCCAAGGTATCTACAGTATGGCAATGATCGCAGTACGGACTCTGCTTCATTTTGATATTGTGCAACTTTTCACCTGTGGGGACCTTCTCGTTCACAATGTCATACCACGTGGACACTACTTTGGAGTGGAGGATGGGATTGTTAATGTTTTTCCAGACGTTACTCCAGTTGACCGCTGGATATTTCGCTTCAATTGGGTTTTGCCTATGGTGTCTCGTGAGGTGGTAATAGGTCCTTCTGGTGTTAAGCAGCTGTGAAGTGTCTTGAATATAGCTCATTTCCAGGTAATAAGTCCGGACGTGATCGAGTTGAGCGCTGATGCGACCAACATCGACTGGGGCCTTTTTGCTCGTTGGGGCTAACCTGTTGAATAACGTTTTCGTAATTGTCGGGTGGGGTGACTGCAGTATTTTGCGGATTCGGTCCATATATACGGCAGTGCATTGGTTCTTGATGTCTTTGACGCCCAAACCACCAGCGGCGCGGGTTAACACTATGGTTGGCATAGCGACTTTAAAGATGTTTCCGCTCCATATGAACCAATACGCTGCAGCTAAAAGCTTTTGCGCTGTATCCTTGGGTACTGGTAACACTGCTGCGATGTGATATATTTTGCTTAGCGCATAGCTGTTGATCAATAGAGCTCTCTGTATCCGATTGAGCGTTCTAGTTTTGTGTTCACGGAGAGTAGCCCTGAATATATGCAGTTTATGGTCCCAGTTGGCTACTGTCATCTCCCTTGGGTTGGCCATTAGAATCATACCTAAGTGGTTCGTCTTCTCTGTTCTTTGTAGCCATGTTCTTGGAATGGACTCCATATGGGGTCCAACAGGTAAAATTTTCGATTTTTGTTCATTGAGTTTGGCTCCGGAAGAAGTGGCGTAAGCGTGGATTATTTGTTGAACGACTTCCATTTCTGAGTGCGTGTTAACTACTACACTGACGTCATCAGCATAAGCGTGACACACGGTTTTTGTACCCAACACCTGTAGACCTTGTAACCTGTGATGCAGGTTGAACAGTAACGGTTCTACGGCGATTGCGTATAGTGCCATAGAAAGGGGGCAGCCTTGTCTCACTGATTGCTTGATCGGGACTGGTGAACTTAGCTGACCATTAATTTTGATTCGAGAGGAAGTGCCGACTATACATTTGCGTATGATCTGAATAAAATGAGCACTGAATCCCATCCGTTGCATTACAGTTAGTAGAAAGTGGTGGTTGATGCGGTCAAAAGCCTTATCGAAGTCTAAAAACATGAGACCAACATTGCATTTGCATAGCCACGACAAATGTATTATGTCTCTATATTCACATAGTGCATTCGACATTGATCTCCCTGGGACAGCACTCATTTGATAAGGGCCAAGTACTTTCGGCAGTACCGTCTTCAGTCTACAGTTTATGAGTCGGGTGAAGATTTTATAGTCGGAATTGAGGAGTGTTAGTGGTCGAAAATCCTTCAGCGTAGCGCTACGTGGTTTTTTGGGGATCAGTACAATCATTCCTTCGGTAAACTGAGATGGCATCTGCACGTCTCCCAATAATTCATTGCATATTTTGGTGAATTCCGGTCCTATGATGTGCCAAAAACGAGCATAAAATTCTATGGGTAGGCCATCTAAACCAGCAGATTTCTTTGTAGGCGAGTCTTTGATTATGGCACATACTTCTTCCTCAGTTATGTGGGCTACAAGGTCGGCGTTGTCAGTCGGATGGACCGTGGATTGAATGTTGGATAAAAGCGGCTCACTTGCCGTCGCGTCAGTCGCCGATGCGGAGTAAAAATCTGTATAATGTTGCACCACGTAGTTTTTAACTGTGACCTGTTGATCGTATTCGTTCCCCTGTTCATCACTGAGAGTGTGGATTAACTTTTGTTTACCTCTCTTGGCTTCCCGTATCACGTGATATACGGACGTATTCTCCTGCGTCAGTTCAATCGGAGGACGCGATCGAACTTTTTTCCCCTCTAGTGATTGTCGTACCAACGCCGTTATTCTTGCTTTGGTGCGTTTTATTCTAGAGCTGTTTGCTACTAATCCCATGGGGTCATCATATAGTTCGCGGAGGCAAAGAAAGTGATACTCCAAGGTGCGTTTTCGCCAGTACGCTTTCATGCGACCATATCGTGCGATGCATTTTTTTATCTGCGGTTTCGCAGACTGTAGCCACCACATGATGCGTGTAGGATATCTGGATTGCATCCGAAGACAACGCTGCCATGTAGCATGGACCTCCTGTTTCAGTACTGCGTCCTCCAAAAGTGACACGTTTAGCTGCCATACGCCCCTTCCCAGGAATGTTTTTTGTTTAGTATGCTTCGCGGTTATATGAAATGCGCAGTGATCCGAGAAGTTAAGAGGCCAAATTTCACAGTCAGTTACATTATAGATAAAACCTTTCGTTACATACAGCCTGTCTAGTCTGCTTGCCGAAGTACTGGATACGTACGTGTATCCTCGGGTGTGCGGGCGAAGGTGGCACCAAGCATCTATCATATCTAGCCCGTTAATTAACAGCAACAGCTCCTCACAAAAGTTGAAGTTCGGGATTTGATCTTCTGGACGCAATACGCAGTTAAAATCTCCACCCAAAATTATGTGCAGTCGAGGATCCGTTATTAATGGGACAATTTCGTCCCGGAACAGGTTGCCCCTTGCTCGTTTTCCGCTGGATCCAGAGGGAGCATATATATTAACAAGAAGCAGATCATATATTTGTGCAGTTATGCCTCGTCCAGATTCAAGTATTGCTTTTGCTGTACATGGTATGCCGTGTTTGAACAGTATTCCTGTTCCACATACATTGCCTATGTTTAAGATCGCCTCATATCCGTACACATCCGCTATTTTGGTTGTAACTACCTCTTGTAACATCGCTATGTCAATGTCGGCGGCATGTAAGTAGTCCTTCACAGATTGCAACTTTACGTCCGAAACTATTCTGTTCACATTGAGCGTGGCAATTTTATACGCCTGCGTCATTCGGTAGTCCAACTAAGCGCATTCAGTGTCGTCAGACCATGCTGTCCCCGTATCAGTTCCGCAGCGGTCAACAGTGTCCATTGGTTCTTCAATTGGAGGGGCGAGGTTCATCTGTACGTCCTCATTCGGGTTGGGGATGTCTGGTTTTCCGATGTCTGCCACGCCTTGCTTTCCGCTTCGATCTGTTTTAAGAATTTTTTTGGTACGGGAGAGTTTTGTCTCCAGTTCTTGAATCTCTTCAGGGCTCTGTTTGCGTGTTTGCCGTTTAGGTTTCACCGGCTGCTGTCTGATGTTGTCTTCCTCAGCATTCTTCAAATCTTCTAAGCGGGTGGTGTTTCGAGCTAAATTGTCGACCGTGCTCTTGGTGGATGATGGTGTCAATAGAGAAATCGGTTCACTATGAGGTTGCTCATTCCGGGATGGTTCTTGCATGTCATTCGCAACAGCGGAGGAATCGGATAATTTGCTGTGGCTCCCAATATCTTTCGGTGGCTGTTGTGTTGAAACCGTTACAGCTGTCACGATTTCCTTAGGTGCGGGTGGTCTAGCTTCTGTTGTGTCAGTGGTGGCAATCTGGGCTTCTTCTCGGGTTGTAAGGTCCTCCGAATTCACATCAGGGCTTGGGGTCAGGACTTTGCCGCGGGCAGCCGTAGCGTAAGTCGCTGGCAGCGCAGTCATAGCCGGCGGTCGCGGCGCCTCGCCAGCCGGCAGCTGCGCCACTCGCCGCTGTAAACACTCCGCGCGGACGTGGCCGGGAGAGTTGCACGCCGCGCACGTCCTCGGCTGGCCGTCGTATATAACGATACCTCGGTATCCACAGACGCTGATGTATGACGGTACATGTTTGTGCAAATCGACCTTTAATTGCCTCACTCCGTTGAGAACTTGGAATTTGCGCGCGTTGGACCACCGTTCGGCAACATTGCTGAGAACTTTACCGTACGGCGCTATCACTGCGTTTATTTGTTCCGCCGGTACTTCGAATGGTAGTTCGAATATCCTGATAGTT
>NW_025725213.1:2500-7500 GCF_021461395.2 Schistocerca americana
TTGGACAATTTCACGACCCGTCTTGAAACACGGACCAAGGAGTCTAACATGTGCGCGAGTCATTGGGCTGTACGAAACCTAAAGGCGTAATGAAAGTGAAGGTCTCGCCTTGCGCGGGCCGAGGGAGGATGGGGCTTCCCCGCCCTTCACGGGGCGGCGGCCTCCGCACTCCCGGGGCGTCTCGTCCTCATTGCGAGGTGAGGCGCACCTAGAGCGTACACGTTGGGACCCGAAAGATGGTGAACTATGCCTGGCCAGGACGAAGTCAGGGGAAACCCTGATGGAGGTCCGTAGCGATTCTGACGTGCAAATCGATCGTCGGAGCTGGGTATAGGGGCGAAAGACTAATCGAACCATCTAGTAGCTGGTTCCCTCCGAAGTTTCCCTCAGGATAGCTGGTGCTCGTACGAGTCTCATCCGGTAAAGCGAATGATTAGAGGCCTTGGGGCCGAAACGACCTCAACCTATTCTCAAACTTTAAATGGGTGAGATCTCCGGCTTGCTTGATATGCTGAAGCCGCGAGCAAACGACTCGGATCGGAGTGCCAAGTGGGCCACTTTTGGTAAGCAGAACTGGCGCTGTGGGATGAACCAAACGCCGAGTTAAGGCGCCCGAATCGACGCTCATGGGAAACCATGAAAGGCGTTGGTTGCTTAAGACAGCAGGACGGTGGCCATGGAAGTCGGAATCCGCTAAGGAGTGTGTAACAACTCACCTGCCGAAGCAACTAGCCCTGAAAATGGATGGCGCTGAAGCGTCGTGCCTATACTCGGCCGTCAGTCTGGCAGTCATGGCCGGTCCTTGCGGCCGGCCGCGAAGCCCTGACGAGTAGGAGGGTCGCGGCGGTGGGCGCAGAAGGGTCTGGGCGTGAGCCTGCCTGGAGCCGCCGTCGGTGCAGATCTTGGTGGTAGTAGCAAATACTCCAGCGAGGCCCTGGAGGGCTGACGCGGAGAAGGGTTTCGTGTGAACAGCCGTTGCACACGAGTCAGTCGATCCTAAGCCCTAGGAGAAATCCGATGTTGATGGGGGCCGTCATAGCATGATGCACTTTGTGCTGGCCCCCGTTGGGCGAAAGGGAATCCGGTTCCTATTCCGGAACCCGGCAGCGGAACCGATACAAGTCGGGCCCCTCTTTTAGAGATGCTCGTCGGGGTAACCCAAAAGGACCCGGAGACGCCGTCGGGAGATCGGGGAAGAGTTTTCTTTTCTGCATGAGCGTTCGAGTTCCCTGGAATCCTCTAGCAGGGAGATAGGGTTTGGAACGCGAAGAGCACCGCAGTTGCGGCGGTGTCCCGATCTTCCCCTCGGACCTTGAAAATCCGGGAGAGGGCCACGTGGAGGTGTCGCGCCGGTTCGTACCCATATCCGCAGCAGGTCTCCAAGGTGAAGAGCCTCTAGTCGATAGAATAATGTAGGTAAGGGAAGTCGGCAAATTGGATCCGTAACTTCGGGATAAGGATTGGCTCTGAGGATCGGGGCGTGTCGGGCTTGGTCGGGAAGTGGGTCAGCGCTAACGTGCCGGGCCTGGGCGAGGTGAGTGCCGTAGGGGTGCCGGTAAGTGCGGGCGTTTAGCGCGGGCGTGGTCTGCTCTCGCCGTTGGTTGGCCTCGTGCTGGCCGGCGGTGCAGGATGCGCGCGCCTGCGCGGCGTTCGCGCCCCGGTGCTTCAACCTGCGTGCAGGATCCGAGCTCGGTCCCGTGCCTTGGCCTCCCACGGATCTTCCTTGCTGCGAGGCCGCGTCCGCCTTAGCGTGCTCCTCCGGGGGCGCGCGGGTGCGCGGATTCTCTTCGGCCGCCATTCAACGATCAACTCAGAACTGGCACGGACTGGGGGAATCCGACTGTCTAATTAAAACAAAGCATTGCGATGGCCCTAGCGGGTGTTGACGCAATGTGATTTCTGCCCAGTGCTCTGAATGTCAACGTGAAGAAATTCAAGCAAGCGCGGGTAAACGGCGGGAGTAACTATGACTCTCTTAAGGTGGCCAAGTGGCGGCGGTGTGGCTGCATCCGGACTTGGCTTTTCGAAGTGCGGTCTTGATGTAGTCGTGCTGCTGCTGCGAGGTGCCTTCCTTGGGTTATAGTTACAGGGTGAGTGATGCGCAATACATGGGCCTAGCCCTCTTAGCCTCTCCTCTCCTGCGGTCTTCTCCCCTTCTCGTGGGCCCGCTGATTTTTTGCAGAGTGGAAGACCGCACCAGGGGCCTGGGGGGGTTACCAGCCCCCCCTCGCATTATCCCTTTATAGTTGGGGGCAGCCGACAAGAAACAAGAGATGGTGGCCCTTCCGCTGAAGGTGCCACCCCAGCTACCCCAGCACCTATCCGGCCAACCGGCCGTAACGAAAATGCGATAGTTTGTGTAGCTCCCTTTGCTTGCAGTGAGTGCCACCGCACTTTTACCACGAAGAACGGTCTCGGGGTCCATCGCCGCCGCCAACACCCTGCGGCCGCCAACGCTGAGATCGTGACGGAGAGGCATCGCGCGAGGTGGACGGAGGAAGAAGTCCTGTCGCTCGCCAAGGCAGAGGCCGAACTGTTCCTGGAGAGGGACGCCCGGTTCTTCTTTGTAAATCAAGAACTTACCAGGATGTTCCCCGACCGAACGCTTGAGGCAATCAAGTGCCGACGGCGGCAAGCTGCCCACAAGCAGCTTGTCCGCCAATTCATGGAGGCACTTGAGATCGGTCGGGGTGAAGAGCCGGCGTCCCGCCGTGGAGCAGCGAGCTCGCTGCCTGACGCGGGCGAGGCCGCTGCGCCGCCCGTCGACGCAGCCGAGGACTTCGCGGCCGACACCACCGGGCCGCCGCCGGAGGGGCCGACTGACGCCGCCATCTGGGAGCATCTGGCGGGGCTACCTGCTTCCGCCCAGCGTTTCTCTGCCCTGGATCGAGTCATTGGTCTGGGGCGGGGCACGCCGCCCGATGTCATCCTGGGCATGCTCCCGGATGCCCTTGCGTCGGTCGGGTCCAGGGGGGAGAGGTCGATCACCAGGACACAGCGGCCGCGCCAACCATCCAAGCGGCCGCCTGCCGCCCCGCCGCTGCAGAAGCGCAAGCGGCGCCGCTGGGAATACGCGCGGACACAGGACGCCTTCCGTAGGTCGCGTGCGCGTTGCGTGCGCGGCTTGCTGGACGGCACCCTGCTGCAGCCGCCACCCGACATCCCCGGTCTGCTGGACTTCTGGGCGGACCTCTTCACGAAGAAGCCGATCTCCACCGCCGGCTTCATCCGTGACCGCCTTCTCCCGCACTCGGAGCCTGTCGCTCCTGAGTGCCTATGGGGGCCGGTCACACGTGAGGAGGTCGCTGCTGCCTTGCCGCCCAGGGGATCGGCAGCCGGGCCGGACGGCCTGACTCCAGCGGAGCTGCGGCGCCTGCCGCATGAAGTCCTGGTGAAACTCTTGAACCTCTTCCTCCTGGCCCGCGCCCTCCCCGAGCGTCTGCTTCGCGCCCGGACGTCACTTCTCCCCAAAACGGCTGCACCAACATCCCCCGCTGACTTTCGCCCCATTACGGTCTGCTCGGTGTTGGCGCGGACCTTTCACAAGGTTCTCGCGTCACGCCTGATGCGTGCATGTGCTGTGGACGAACGTCAGCGGGCATTCATCCCCCGGGATGGGATGTTGGAAAACACCTTCATCTTGGACACTGCTCTCACCGACGCAGTCCGCTCCTGTCGCTCTGTTTTTGTGGCATCGATCGACGTCTCTAAAGCGTTCGATTCGGTGGACCATGCCGCCCTCCGCCCCGTGCTGAGGGCTCATGGCCTGCCGGATTGCTTTATTGAGTACGTCGTAAGGTGTTACGAGGGTAGCACGACGGTGATAGCGGGCGGCGCCGACGTGGGCGTGCCCCTGCAGCCGGCTAGGGGTGTGCGTCAGGGTGACCCCCTCTCCCCCCTCCTTTTCAATTTTGCGGTGGACTATGTTTTGAGTCAACTTCCCTCCCACATCGGAGCTCGGATCCTTGGTCGCAGAGTTAACGCTGCGGCCTTCGCAGATGACGTCCTGCTTTTTGCATCGACCGCGAGGGGATTGCAGTCCCTCATCGACGCAGCCGTCGCAGCCCTCGCCCATCTGGGGCTGCAGATCAACGCCCGGAAGTGTTTCACCCTCGCCTTAGTCGCGTCTGGGCGCGACAAGAAGGTGAAGGTCGACGCCGACGTTACCTTCAAAGCGGGCAACGCCACCGTGCCCGCCCTACGTGTGGGTGAAACCTTCCGGTACCTGGGACTGCAATTCTCCACCGCTGGTCGCTGCGTTTTCAACCCACGACGCCACCTGGTGGAGCAGCTGGACGTCATCTCCCGAGCTCCGCTCAAGCCGCAACAGCGCCTCCACGCCCTCACCACCGTACTTCTGCCTGGCCTGTACCATGGGCTGGCCCTCAGCCGCACCCGAGTGGGTGCGTTGAAAGCGGCAGATGTGACCATCCGTGCCGCCGTCAGGAGATGGTTCCGCCTTCCGGCGGACACTCCCCTGGGCTACTTCCACGCTCCTGTAGCCCAGGGAGGCCTCGGCATCCCATCATGCCGATGGATGGGGCCAACACTTCGCCGGTCCCGTCTCCTGGCGCTGAAGAGGATTGGGCCAGCCGCCGACGGTGCAGGCCGGGACGAGGTGCAGCGTGAGATTGAGGCGCTGGAGCGGCATCTTATGTGGGAGGGCCACCTCCTCAAATCGTCGACGCAGGTTGGAGAGATGTGGGCCGCGCGCCTGCACGTTGCCTTTGACGGTGCGGCGCTGTCATCTTCCGCCGCCGTCAAGGGGCAACACCAGTGGGTCGCTGACACCAGTCGCCTGCTATCTGGGCGTAACTTCATCGACGCTCTCCGCGCCCGCATCAACGCCTTCCCCACGAAGGCACGGCGCAGTCGCGGGCGGGAGGCGGACACCAGATGCCGCGCGGGCTGCCAGGCCGTAGAGACCGCCAACCACGTGTTACAGGCTTGCTTCAGGACGCACGGGTCCCGGGTTAAGCGGCATGACGCGATCGTGCGCT
>NW_025725213.1:12500-15000 GCF_021461395.2 Schistocerca americana
CCTAACCTATGTCGTACCTTAACCTAACCTATGTCGTACCTTAACCTAACCTATGTCGTACCTTAACCTAACCTATGTCGTACCTTAACCTAACCTATGTCGTACCTTAACCTAACCTATGTCGTACCTTAACCTAACCTATGTCGTACCTTAACCTAACCTATGTCGTACCTTAACCTAACCTATGTCGTACCTTAACCTAACCTATGTCGTACCTTAACCTAACCTATGTCGTACCTTAACCTAACCTATGTCGTACCTTAACCTAACCTATGTCGTACCTTAACCTAACCTATGTCGTACCTTAACCTAACCTATGTCGTACCTTAACCTAACCTATGTCGTACCTTAACCTAACCTGTATTGCGCCTTAACCTAACCTGTATTGCGCCTTAACGTAACCTGTATTGCGCCTTAACGTAACCTGTATTGCGCCTTAACGTAACCTGTATTGCGCCTTAACGTAACCTGTATTGCGCCTTAACGTAACCTGTATTGCGCCTTAACGTAACCTGTATTGCGCCTTAACGTAACCTGTATTGCGCCTTAACGTAACCTGTATTGCGCCTTAACGTAACCTGTATTGCGCCTTAACGTAACCTGTATTGCGCCTTAACGTAACCTGTATTGCGCCTTAACGTAACCTGTATTGCGCCTTAACGTAACCTGTATTGCGCCTTAACGTAACCTGTATTGCGCCTTAACGTAACCTGTATTGCGCCTTAACGTAACCTGTATTGCGCCTTAACGTAACCTGTATTGCGCCTTAACGTAACCTGTATTGCGCCTTAACGTAACCTGTATTGCGCCTTAACGTAACCTGTATTGCGCCTTAACGTAACCTGTATTGCGCCTTAACGTAACCTGTATTGCGCCTTAACGTAACCTGCATTGCGCCTTAACGTAACCTGCATTGCGCCTTAACGTAACCTGTATTGCGCCTTAACGTAACCTGCATTGCGCCTTAACGTAACCTGCATTGCGCCTTAACGTAACCTGTATTGCGCCTTAACGTAACCTGTATTGCGCCTTAACGTAACCTGTATTGCGCCTTAACGTAACCTGTATTGCGCCTTAACGTAACCTGTATTGCGCCTTAACGTAACCTGTATTGCGCCTTAACGTAACCTGTATTGCGCCTTAACGTAACCTGTATTGCGCCTTAACGTAACCGATATTGCGCCTTAACGTAACCTATATTGCGCCGTAACGTAACCTATATTGCGCCGTAACGTAACCCACATTGCCCCTTAACGTAACCTATATTGCGCCGTAACGTAACCTATATTGCGCCGTAACGTAACCCACATTGCCCCTTAACGTAACCCACATTGCCCCTTAACGTAACCCACATTGCCCCTTAACGTAACCCAACACACGTTGGGCCTTAACCCAACACACGTTGGGCCTTAACCCAACACACGTTGGGCCTTAACCCAACACACGTTGGGCCTTAACCCAACACACGTTGGGCCTTAACCCAACACACGTTGGGCCTTAACCTGCTCTGTAATTGTCATACGACGCGTTAAATTAGTGTAGTGTTGCCTAACTGCAACCCCCGCAATATAGTTTGCTACTCGCACTGCCCGGTCCCCAGTGTATCGCTTCATGTTAAACACCTTGCAGCTATACACTGTAATGTGGATGGCAGCAGGACGTACATGCTCAATGCCCTTTGCAGTTGTTCATTGGCATTTGCAGTTGTTCATTGGCATTCGCATGGCGAAGCACTTAGCCTACGCTGTGGTACGGCCTGTGTCAACTGTCCGCTGATGTTGTACGTCCAAATCACACACTGTACTGCACATTGGTCCTCATGTACTGAATGATACATCGTGGTACATGTGACCGTACAACGACTGCGCCAACAACGGCGAACCATGCGGTCCAAATGTTGTGCACTCAGCTACGTGTCGTCTCCCTATAAGAGCTGGATTGCAGTGTGGTATGCCCTGGATGGCGATCAGCATGAGCCGTCTGTTGATGTAGTGGCGCGTGTTGTCAGACGTAGTCGTCTCTTCTCACACACCGTGATAGCACGGTGCACTGCGTTCCACATCTGCGACATGCGACAGAGGCCGGTTGACAGTCGTTCGCGCAATGGACATCGCATACGTACGGGGGCCACCTTCCACGTGTTCGCTAAGCGTGGACATGTTGTTGCGTGTATGTGGGCAGACAGTGTGTCGTGACACCTGACACAGGCATGCAACAATCGTTGAATTTGCAAATGGCGATGGACGCCTACGTTTGCTGGTGACGTTACGCAAATGAACAACTGGTAAACCGTTGTGGTGCGGTTGTTCTCGCTAGGGGTGAATCAGTGATGGCGACGATCGGTTGAGCTACCAACCGGTTGTTGCAGCGATACCCACCATGCCCACGAACGTGAATGGCATGTGGGTGTGAAGCGATACGCGGCGGTGGCTGGGTGGGACCGTCCCCGGCCGGTGAGGGGGGGCCTCCCGGCGTGTTGGCCGTGCGGTGCGTGGGCGCA
>NW_025725213.1:20000-22500 GCF_021461395.2 Schistocerca americana
CAGTCTGGCAGTCATGGCCGGTCCTTGCGGCCGGCCGCGAAGCCCTGACGAGTAGGAGGGTCGCGGCGGTGGGCGCAGAAGGGTCTGGGCGTGAGCCTGCCTGGAGCCGCCGTCGGTGCAGATCTTGGTGGTAGTAGCAAATACTCCAGCGAGGCCCTGGAGGGCTGACGCGGAGAAGGGTTTCGTGTGAACAGCCGTTGCACACGAGTCAGTCGATCCTAAGCCCTAGGAGAAATCCGATGTTGATGGGGGCCGTCATAGCATGATGCACTTTGTGCTGGCCCCCGTTGGGCGAAAGGGAATCCGGTTCCTATTCCGGAACCCGGCAGCGGAACCGATACAAGTCGGGCCCCTCTTTTAGAGATGCTCGTCGGGGTAACCCAAAAGGACCCGGAGACGCCGTCGGGAGATCGGGGAAGAGTTTTCTTTTCTGCATGAGCGTTCGAGTTCCCTGGAATCCTCTAGCAGGGAGATAGGGTTTGGAACGCGAAGAGCACCGCAGTTGCGGCGGTGTCCCGATCTTCCCCTCGGACCTTGAAAATCCGGGAGAGGGCCACGTGGAGGTGTCGCGCCGGTTCGTACCCATATCCGCAGCAGGTCTCCAAGGTGAAGAGCCTCTAGTCGATAGAATAATGTAGGTAAGGGAAGTCGGCAAATTGGATCCGTAACTTCGGGATAAGGATTGGCTCTGAGGATCGGGGCGTGTCGGGCTTGGTCGGGAAGTGGGTCAGCGCTAACGTGCCGGGCCTGGGCGAGGTGAGTGCCGTAGGGGTGCCGGTAAGTGCGGGCGTTTAGCGCGGGCGTGGTCTGCTCTCGCCGTTGGTTGGCCTCGTGCTGGCCGGCGGTGCAGGATGCGCGCGCCTGCGCGGCGTTCGCGCCCCGGTGCTTCAACCTGCGTGCAGGATCCGAGCTCGGTCCCGTGCCTTGGCCTCCCACGGATCTTCCTTGCTGCGAGGCCGCGTCCGCCTTAGCGTGCTCCTCCGGGGGCGCGCGGGTGCGCGGATTCTCTTCGGCCGCCATTCAACGATCAACTCAGAACTGGCACGGACTGGGGGAATCCGACTGTCTAATTAAAACAAAGCATTGCGATGGCCCTAGCGGGTGTTGACGCAATGTGATTTCTGCCCAGTGCTCTGAATGTCAACGTGAAGAAATTCAAGCAAGCGCGGGTAAACGGCGGGAGTAACTATGACTCTCTTAAGCTTTATTGAGTACGTCGTAAGGTGTTACGAGGGTAGCACGACGGTGATAGCGGGCGGCGCCGACGTGGGCGTGCCCCTGCAGCCGGCTAGGGGTGTGCGTCAGGGTGACCCCCTCTCCCCCCTCCTTTTCAATTTTGCGGTGGACTATGTTTTGAGTCAACTTCCCTCCCACATCGGAGCTCGGATCCTTGGTCGCAGAGTTAACGCTGCGGCCTTCGCAGATGACGTCCTGCTTTTTGCATCGACCGCGAGGGGATTGCAGTCCCTCATCGACGCAGCCGTCGCAGCCCTCGCCCATCTGGGGCTGCAGATCAACGCCCGGAAGTGTTTCACCCTCGCCTTAGTCGCGTCTGGGCGCGACAAGAAGGTGAAGGTCGACGCCGACGTTACCTTCAAAGCGGGCAACGCCACCGTGCCCGCCCTACGTGTGGGTGAAACCTTCCGGTACCTGGGACTGCAATTCTCCACCGCTGGTCGCTGCGTTTTCAACCCACGACGCCACCTGGTGGAGCAGCTGGACGTCATCTCCCGAGCTCCGCTCAAGCCGCAACAGCGCCTCCACGCCCTCACCACCGTACTTCTGCCTGGCCTGTACCATGGGCTGGCCCTCAGCCGCACCCGAGTGGGTGCGTTGAAAGCGGCAGATGTGACCATCCGTGCCGCCGTCAGGAGATGGTTCCGCCTTCCGGCGGACACTCCCCTGGGCTACTTCCACGCTCCTGTAGCCCAGGGAGGCCTCGGCATCCCATCATGCCGATGGATGGGGCCAACACTTCGCCGGTCCCGTCTCCTGGCGCTGAAGAGGATTGGGCCAGCCGCCGACGGTGCAGGCCGGGACGAGGTGCAGCGTGAGATTGAGGCGCTGGAGCGGCATCTTATGTGGGAGGGCCACCTCCTCAAATCGTCGACGCAGGTTGGAGAGATGTGGGCCGCGCGCCTGCACGTTGCCTTTGACGGTGCGGCGCTGTCATCTTCCGCCGCCGTCAAGGGGCAACACCAGTGGGTCGCTGACACCAGTCGCCTGCTATCTGGGCGTAACTTCATCGACGCTCTCCGCGCCCGCATCAACGCCTTCCCCACGAAGGCACGGCGCAGTCGCGGGCGGGAGGCGGACACCAGATGCCGCGCGGGCTGCCAGGCCGTAGAGACCGCCAACCACGTGTTACAGGCTTGCTTCAGGACGCACGGGTCCCGGGTTAAGCGGCATGACGCGATCGTGCGCTATGTTGCCCGTGGACTCGCGCAGAGGGGCTTCAACGTCTCTGTGGAGCCCCACCTCCGCACACCTGAGGGAATCC
>NW_025725213.1:27500-30000 GCF_021461395.2 Schistocerca americana
AACCTAACCTATGTCGTACCTTAACCTAACCTATGTCGTACCTTAACCTAACCTATGTCGTACCTTAACCTAACCTATGTCGTACCTTAACCTAACCTATGTCGTACCTTAACCTAACCTATGTCGTACCTTAACCTAACCTATGTCGTACCTTAACCTAACCTATGTCGTACCTTAACCTAACCTATGTCGTACCTTAACCTAACCTATGTCGTACCTTAACCTAACCTGTATTGCGCCTTAACCTAACCTGTATTGCGCCTTAACGTAACCTGTATTGCGCCTTAACGTAACCTGTATTGCGCCTTAACGTAACCTGTATTGCGCCTTAACGTAACCTGTATTGCGCCTTAACGTAACCTGTATTGCGCCTTAACGTAACCTGTATTGCGCCTTAACGTAACCTGTATTGCGCCTTAACGTAACCTGTATTGCGCCTTAACGTAACCTGTATTGCGCCTTAACGTAACCTGTATTGCGCCTTAACGTAACCTGTATTGCGCCTTAACGTAACCTGTATTGCGCCTTAACGTAACCTGTATTGCGCCTTAACGTAACCTGTATTGCGCCTTAACGTAACCTGTATTGCGCCTTAACGTAACCTGTATTGCGCCTTAACGTAACCTGTATTGCGCCTTAACGTAACCTGTATTGCGCCTTAACGTAACCTGTATTGCGCCTTAACGTAACCTGTATTGCGCCTTAACGTAACCTGTATTGCGCCTTAACGTAACCTGTATTGCGCCTTAACGTAACCTGTATTGCGCCTTAACGTAACCTGTATTGCGCCTTAACGTAACCTGTATTGCGCCTTAACGTAACCTGCATTGCGCCTTAACGTAACCTGCATTGCGCCTTAACGTAACCTGTATTGCGCCTTAACGTAACCTGCATTGCGCCTTAACGTAACCTGCATTGCGCCTTAACGTAACCTGTATTGCGCCTTAACGTAACCTGTATTGCGCCTTAACGTAACCTGTATTGCGCCTTAACGTAACCTGTATTGCGCCTTAACGTAACCTGTATTGCGCCTTAACGTAACCTGTATTGCGCCTTAACGTAACCTGTATTGCGCCTTAACGTAACCTGTATTGCGCCTTAACGTAACCGATATTGCGCCTTAACGTAACCTATATTGCGCCGTAACGTAACCTATATTGCGCCGTAACGTAACCCACATTGCCCCTTAACGTAACCTATATTGCGCCGTAACGTAACCTATATTGCGCCGTAACGTAACCCACATTGCCCCTTAACGTAACCCACATTGCCCCTTAACGTAACCCACATTGCCCCTTAACGTAACCCAACACACGTTGGGCCTTAACCCAACACACGTTGGGCCTTAACCCAACACACGTTGGGCCGTAACCCAACACACGTTGGGCCTTAACCCAACACACGTTGGGCCTTAACCCAACACACGTTGGGCCTTAACCCAACACACGTTGGGCCTTAACCTGCTCTGTAATTGTCATACGACGCGTTAAATTAGTGTAGTGTTGCCTAACTGCAACCCCCGCAATATAGTTTGCTACTCGCACTGCCCGGTCCCCAGTGTATCGCTTCATGTTAAACACCTTGCAGCTATACACTGTAATGTGGATGGCAGCAGGACGTACATGCTCAATGCCCTTTGCAGTTGTTCATTGGCATTTGCAGTTGTTCATTGGCATTCGCATGGCGAAGCACTTAGCCTACGCTGTGGTACGGCCTGTGTCAACTGTCCGCTGATGTTGTACGTCCAAATCACACACTGTACTGCACATTGGTCCTCATGTACTGAATGATACATCGTGGTACATGTGACCGTACAACGACTGCGCCAACAACGGCGAACCATGCGGTCCAAATGTTGTGCACTCAGCTACGTGTCGTCTCCCTATAAGAGCTGGATTGCAGTGTGGTATGCCCTGGATGGCGATCAGCATGAGCCGTCTGTTGATGTAGTGGCGCGTGTTGTCAGACGTAGTCGTCTCTTCTCACACACCGTGATAGCACGGTGCACTGCGTTCCACATCTGCGACATGCGACAGAGGCCGGTTGACAGTCGTTCGCGCAATGGACATCGCATACGTACGGGGGCCACCTTCCACGTGTTCGCTAAGCGTGGACATGTTGTTGCGTGTATGTGGGCAGACAGTGTGTCGTGACACCTGACACAGGCATGCAACAATCGTTGAATTTGCAAATGGCGATGGACGCCTACGTTTGCTGGTGACGTTACGCAAATGAACAACTGGTAAACCGTTGTGGTGCGGTTGTTCTCGCTAGGGGTGAATCAGTGATGGCGACGATCGGTTGAGCTACCAACCGGTTGTTGCAGCGATACCCACCATGCCCACGAACGTGAATGGCATGTGGGTGTGAAGCGATACGCGGCGGTGGCTGGGTGGGACCGTCCCCGGCCGGTGAGGGGGGGCCTCCCGGCGTGTTGGCCGTGCGGTGCGTGGGCGCACGCGCTACAGCCGGCTGGTGGGGGCGGCCAGTGGCAGGCGCG
>NW_025725213.1:35000-38566 GCF_021461395.2 Schistocerca americana
CCCTGACGAGTAGGAGGGTCGCGGCGGTGGGCGCAGAAGGGTCTGGGCGTGAGCCTGCCTGGAGCCGCCGTCGGTGCAGATCTTGGTGGTAGTAGCAAATACTCCAGCGAGGCCCTGGAGGGCTGACGCGGAGAAGGGTTTCGTGTGAACAGCCGTTGCACACGAGTCAGTCGATCCTAAGCCCTAGGAGAAATCCGATGTTGATGGGGGCCGTCATAGCATGATGCACTTTGTGCTGGCCCCCGTTGGGCGAAAGGGAATCCGGTTCCTATTCCGGAACCCGGCAGCGGAACCGATACAAGTCGGGCCCCTCTTTTAGAGATGCTCGTCGGGGTAACCCAAAAGGACCCGGAGACGCCGTCGGGAGATCGGGGAAGAGTTTTCTTTTCTGCATGAGCGTTCGAGTTCCCTGGAATCCTCTAGCAGGGAGATAGGGTTTGGAACGCGAAGAGCACCGCAGTTGCGGCGGTGTCCCGATCTTCCCCTCGGACCTTGAAAATCCGGGAGAGGGCCACGTGGAGGTGTCGCGCCGGTTCGTACCCATATCCGCAGCAGGTCTCCAAGGTGAAGAGCCTCTAGTCGATAGAATAATGTAGGTAAGGGAAGTCGGCAAATTGGATCCGTAACTTCGGGATAAGGATTGGCTCTGAGGATCGGGGCGTGTCGGGCTTGGTCGGGAAGTGGGTCAGCGCTAACGTGCCGGGCCTGGGCGAGGTGAGTGCCGTAGGGGTGCCGGTAAGTGCGGGCGTTTAGCGCGGGCGTGGTCTGCTCTCGCCGTTGGTTGGCCTCGTGCTGGCCGGCGGTGCAGGATGCGCGCGCCTGCGCGGCGTTCGCGCCCCGGTGCTTCAACCTGCGTGCAGGATCCGAGCTCGGTCCCGTGCCTTGGCCTCCCACGGATCTTCCTTGCTGCGAGGCCGCGTCCGCCTTAGCGTGCTCCTCCGGGGGCGCGCGGGTGCGCGGATTCTCTTCGGCCGCCATTCAACGATCAACTCAGAACTGGCACGGACTGGGGGAATCCGACTGTCTAATTAAAACAAAGCATTGCGATGGCCCTAGCGGGTGTTGACGCAATGTGATTTCTGCCCAGTGCTCTGAATGTCAACGTGAAGAAATTCAAGCAAGCGCGGGTAAACGGCGGGAGTAACTATGACTCTCTTAAGGTGGCCAAGTGGCGGCGGTGTGGCTGCATCCGGACTTGGCTTCTCGAAGTGCGGTCTTGATGTAGTCGTGCTGCTGCTGCGAGGTGCCTTCCTTGGGTTATAGTTACAGGGAGAGTGATGCGCAATACATGGGCCTAGCCCTCTTAGCCTCTCCTCTCCTGCGGTCTTCTCCCCTTCTCGTGGGCCCGCTGATTTCGCAGAGTGGAAGACCGCACCAGGGGCTTGGGGGGGTTACCAGCCCCCCCTCGCACTATCCCTTTTTTAGTTGGGGGCAGTAAGCAGAGAATAAGTGGTGGCCCTTCCGCTGAAGGTGCCACCCCAACTCCCCCAGCACCTAGCCGGCCAACCGGCCGTGCCGAAAATCTTGTAACTTTTGCAGCTATGTATACCTGTAGTGAGTGCCACCGCAGCTTTACAACCAAGAACGGTCTCGGGGTCCATCGCCGCCGCCAACATCTTGCGGCCGCCAACGCGGAGATCGTCACGGAGAGGCATCGCGCGAGGTGGACGGAGGAAGAAGTCCTGTCGCTCGCCAAGGCAGAGGCCGAACTGTTCCTCGAGAGGGACGCCCGGTTCTTCTTTGTAAATCAAGAGCTCATCAGGATGTTCCCCGACCGAACGCTTGAGGCAATCAAGTGCCGACGGCGGCAAGCTGCCCACAAGCAGCTTGTCCGCCAATTCATGGAGGCGCTTGAGATCGGTCGGGGGGAAGAGCCGGCGTCCCGCCGGGGAGCGGCGAGCCCGCTGCCTGACGCGGGCGAGGCCGCTGCGCCGCCCGTCGACGCAGCCGAGGACTTCGCGGCCGACACCACCGGGCCGCCGCCGGAGGGGCCGACTGACGCCGCCATCTGGGAGCATCTGGCGGGGCTACCCGCTTCCGCCCAGCGTTTCTCTGCCCTGGATCGTGTCATCGGTCTGGGGCGGGGCACGCCGCCCGATGTCATCCTGGGCATGCTCCCGGATGCCCTTGCGTCGGTCGGGTCCAGAGGGGAGAGATCGATCACCAGGACACAGCGGCCGCGCCAACCATCGAAGCGGCCGCCTGCCGCGCCGCCGACGCAGAAGCGCAAGCGGCGCCGCTGGGAATACGCGAGAACGCAGGATGCCTTCCGACGGTCGCGTGCGCGTTGCGTGCGCGGCCTCTTGGATGGCACCCTGCTCCAGCCGCCACCTGCCATCCCTGGTCTGCTGGACTTCTGGGCGGACCTCTTCACCAAGAAGCCCATCTCCACCGCGGGCTTCATTCGTGACCGCCTCCTCCCGCACTCAGAGCCTGTCGCTCTCGAGTGCATATGGGGGCCGGTCACACATGAGGAGGTCGCCGCCGCGTTGCCGCCCAGGGGATCAGCAGCCGGGCCGGACGGCCTTACCCCAGCGGAGTTGCGGCGTCTGCCGCACGAAGTCCTGGTGAAAGTGATGAATCTCTTCCTTCTGGCCCGCGCCCTTCCGGAACGCCTGCTTCGCGCGCGGACGTCCCTTCTCCCGAAAACGGCTGCACCAACATCCCCCGCTGACTTTCGCCCCATTACGGTCTGCTCGGTGTTGGCGCGGACCTTTCACAAGGTTCTCGCGTCACGCCTGATGCGCGCTTGTGCTGTGGACGAACGTCAGCGGGCATTCATCCCTCGGGATGGGATGTTGGAAAATACCTTCATCTTGGACACTGCTCTCACCGACGCAGTTCGCTCCTGCCGCTCTGTCTTTGTGGCATCGATCGACGTATCTAAGGCATTCGATTCGGTAGATCATGCTGCCCTTCGCCCCGTGCTGAAGGCGCATGGCCTGCCGGATTGCTTTGTCGAGTATGTCGAGCGGTGCTACGAGGGCAGCACGACAGTGATAGCGGACGGCGCCGGCGTGGGCGTGTCTGTGCAGCCAGCACGGGGCGTTCGCCAGGGCGATCCCCTCTCCCCCCTCCTGTTCAACTTCGCGGTGGACTACGTTTTAGGCCAACTGCCCTCCCACATCGGAGCTCGGATCCTCGGTCGCAGAGTCAACGCTGCGGCCTTTGCAGATGACGTCTTGCTGTTTGCAGCGACCCCGAGGGGCTTGCAGTCCCTCATCGACGCAGCTACCGCAGCCCTCGCCCACCTGGGGCTGCAGATCAACGCCCGGAAGTGTTTCACCCTCGCCTTAGTCGCGTCAGGGCGCGAGAAGAAGGTGAAGGTGGACAGCAATGTCACCTTCACAGCAGGCAATACCACCATGCCTGCCCTGCGTGTGGGTGAAACCTTCCGGTACCTGGGGCTGCAATTTTCCACGGCGGGTCGCTGTGTCTTCAATCCACGTAGCCACCTGGTGGAGCAGCTTGACGTCATCTCCCGAGCTCCGCTGAAGCCGCAACAGCGCCTCCACGCTCTCACCAACGTACTTCTCCCTGGCCTGTACCACGGGCTGGCCCTCAGC
>NW_025725214.1:0-38563 GCF_021461395.2 Schistocerca americana
GCAACGCGCTTTGCCGGCTCGGCTCGGCCCACAACAATCGGCCCTTTTCAGGGCCACCACACAAACCTACGTCCAAAGCAAAATTTCAGTCGTCCTCGCCGCACCTTGTTTTGTTGTTTTAACTTTGCACTTTCACAGCACAGCCGCCGCCGGCGCACGTCCGCCATCTTGTCGTCCACACAGCCCGTGTGGCCCAACACACACACACACACACACACACATTTTGCACGGTCGCAGTCGCCTTCCAAACGACAACGGCAGCAATAATGACCATTGTTAAAGGGAGGCGTGTCGACACACCGCCCTCCACTCCCGCGCGCAACGGCCGTCGACACGAACGAAACAAACAGCTGATCCGGCCGCCTATGCCCACACGCCTTGCCTCGGAAACCCCAACGCCGCCGCAAACACACAGAGCCAAACCACGCAAGCAAATAATCACCGCCTCTCGCACAACAACACACAGCCCGCCATCTCCATCGCGATCGATACAAAGACACACAATAACAAACACAAACGAAGCAGCTCCACTCTCACACACACACAGCCAGCCACATGACACGTTTCCTTTCCTTCTCCCCTCCCAGTCACATCACGTCGCTCAAACGGAAAGAAACAAACAAACAACACACGCAGCAACAACACAGACTCTTTCGCACTTTTCAACTTCCGAACAGTGTGGTGGCCCTGAAAAGGGCCGTTTTCTAGTCTCTCCCACCCACAAGCACGGCCGCGGGAAGGCCAGCGCCCGCTGCGACGCAGCCTAACCGCCGAAACCGTACAGGGTGCGCCCCTGCCTCTTCAGGGCGTACACCACGTCCATGGCCGTCACAGTCTTGCGCTTGGCGTGCTCAGTGTACGTCACCGCGTCGCGGATCACGTTCTCCAGGAACACCTTCAGCACCCCGCGGGTCTCCTCGTAGATCAGACCAGAGATGCGCTTCACGCCGCCCCTGCGAGCCAGGCGGCGGATGGCGGGCTTCGTGATGCCCTGGATGTTGTCGCGCAACACCTTGCGGTGCCGCTTGGCGCCGCCCTTGCCGAGCCCCTTTCCTCCCTTGCCGCGGCCTGTCATCCTTCCTTCCTCGGGCAAAGCAAAACGTGCACAAACAGCAGCTGCAGCGTCTCGCGAGTCGGCTACGGTCTGCGCCCAGCGCGCCCGCCGCCCCCCTATATAGACTCTGGCCCGCCCTCCCCCCACCACGCGCAACCGAGGGCATATAAGCGCAGCACGGAGGCGCGCGGGCCCGTTGTCAAGGCAGCACCGGACGCCGCGCCGCACCTAACCTCCACGCACGCCGCTCCGCTACCGCTACCGCTACCGCCATGGCCCGCACAAAGCAAACGGCCCGCAAGTCCACCGGCGGAAAGGCGCCGCGCAAACAGCTCGCCACCAAGGCGGCGAGGAAGAGCGCGCCCGCCACCGGAGGCGTCAAGAAGCCCCACCGCTACAGGCCGGGCACCGTCGCCCTGCGAGAAATCAGGCGCTACCAGAAGAGCACAGAGCTGCTCATCCGCAAGCTGCCATTCCAGCGCCTAGTGCGCGAGATCGCCCAGGACTTCAAGACCGACCTGCGCTTCCAGAGCTCCGCAGTCATGGCCCTGCAGGAGGCCAGCGAGGCCTACCTCGTCGGCCTCTTCGAAGACACCAACCTGTGCGCCATCCACGCCAAGCGCGTCACCATCATGCCCAAGGACATCCAGCTCGCGCGCCGCATCCGCGGCGAGCGCGCCTAAACCGCGCCGCGGCACCGCACCGCACAAACAAAAACGGCCCTTTTCAGGGCCACTAACATCTCTCCGTCGCGAGCAAACTTTGTCGGTCGCCTGCCTCTCGCCCCGCAACCCAAAAAACAAAAACCACCACTTCCCGTCCGTCCGCCACACCCGCTCACTCTGCCTGCCTGCTAGCAGCGCGCAACAATCACACATCATCCCTCCCCGGCGCTCAAAGCGCACAATACCCAACGGCCGACGTCACACCGCACGGGTGGCTGGCCGGCCGCCGCTTTCGTTTTTCGAAATCAAAAACAAAAAAAACCCGCACTCCACTCCGACGGCCAACGGCCAGGCAGGCTCGCTCGCTCGCTCTACACGCCACCGAAATCCCCCGCCGACTCCTTCCCACATCTCAACGTGCCCCCCGTTGCAAAACATAACACACACACAAAGGAACAAAACAAAGACCAGACACGACAGACATCCGAGAAGAACGAACGCAGGCAAGCCAACCAACGTATTCAAACAAAACAACGTGACAGAAAACCAACCGTCGGCCGCCGCCACAAAACAAACACGGCGACAATCAACCACGACATCAGCAACAACACCGCTTACCGCTACCGCCGCCCACACCCGCCACCGACCCCCGCAATCCAACCACCACGGCACGCAAACAGCATCCCCACGGGCATACAGAAACGCCAGACAGACAGACACACACCCACACCAAACGCAACACGACAATCAAAACCTTCCCCGACGTGCTTTGATGGCCCTGAGAAGGGCCGTTTTGGGCCGCGCGTCTCTTGCGCGCCACTAGACGACGACGGGCGGTGGGGACGACGGAGTCAAGCGCCAAACCCTTCCTTTCCCATCTCTTTCTCCTCTACTCTACTTCTTCTTCTTGGGCGAAGCCTTCGCCTTAGACGGCGTCGTCGCCTTCTTCGGGCGCGGCGCCTTCGGCTTCTTCGTCGGAACCTTGGCGGCCTTCTTCGCCTTCGACGGCGACTTGGCCTTGGCCGGCTTGGCCGCAGCCGCCTTCTTCGCACCCGCGGGAGCGGCCGACGCCGCAGACGCCTTCTTGGCGGCGCCCGCCTTCCGACCGGTCGCCGCCTTCACGCCACCAGCCTTCTTTGCGCCGGCCGCACGGGCGCCCTTCTTCTCCTTGCTGGCCGGAGCGGCGCGCTTCTTCTTGGCACCGCCAGCACGAGCCTTGCCGCCCTCGGCCGCCCCCCCGCCGCCGGCGCCGGCAAGCTTGAACGAGCCGGACGCGCCCTTCCCCTTCGTCTGCACCAGCTCGCCCGCCACGACGGCCGACTTGAGGTACTTCTTGATAAACGGCGCCAGCTTCTCCGCGTCCAGCTTGTAGTGCGCGGCTATGTACTTCTTGATCGCCTGCAGCGACGACCCGCCGCGCTCCTTCAGACTCTTGATGGCGGCCGTCACCATCTCAGAGGTGCGCGGGTGCGCAGGCTTGGCGCGCGGCTTCTTCGCAGACGACGCAGACTTGGCCTTCTTCGTAGTGCCGGTGGCGGCGGGTGCCGCAGCAGTCTCGTTCGTAGCCGCCTGATCTGCCATTTCGACGACGCGCCTAACACACAGCGAGAGCGAGAGCGAGAGCGAGCGGGACGGCAGGCACGCAAGCACAGCACAGCAGAGCAGAGAATCACAAGGGCCCAGCCAGTGTCGCGGGCGGGCGCGGACGGCCGAGAGAGCGGCCGCCACTCTGCGCGCCGCCGCGCCGCGCCTCCCGCGCTTGCTACCGCCCAACGTCCGACAGCCTGTGCGGAGCAGCCCCAAACCTGCGCCACAACCGCCCGCGCCTTTCAAACCACCGAGGATGGGGCTACACACAGCCACACCACAGTCGCCAACCAGTCGCCACGGCAGCGCCGCAAACCACGGCCAAACTGCAGCTACCGCGCGCTACAGCCTGGGTCGGCCCGCCGAGAATCGCCGCCCCCGCCCAAATGCCGCCCCCACAGCCCCAGCCGACGACCCGCCACAATGGCCAAACCTTCGGCAAAACTCCCACACCGTCGCCGCGGCAGCCCGGCCAGCGCGGCCGGCGCCACAGCCACACAAGCCGAGGCGTGCGGCGATGACGGCCGTGCAAACGCGCCTCCGCCGCCCCATCGCCTTCCGTCGCCCTCCCGCCGTTTCCCGATCGGCCCGCAGCCGTCGGGCCACATCGCGCGCCGTCCTCCTCCTCTCGCCCGCCAACATTCACAGCCGTTTCTCAACAATTGCCCGCCGCAAACGGACGCCGCCTGCGCAACAGGCGCCGCCGCCCCTCGCCGCTTCCGACCCAACCCCTCGACCGAGGCAAACCGCAATCCGAATCTACAGACCAACCCAATCTGCCGTCAGCACACACGACAGCCGACCTTACACGTTACGCGTTACACATTACGTGTACACGTCTAGGTTAGGTTAGGTTAGGTTAGGTGGACGTGGGTTAGGTTAAGGGGACTTGGGTTAGGTTAAGCGTCAAACTTAGGTTAAGCATTCAAACACGTCAGGCGTCAGAGGTTAGGTTAGGTTAGGTTAGGTTAGGTTAGGTTAGGTTCGGTTAGGTTACACGTTAGGTTAAGGGGTCAGTGCTAGGTTAAGAAGCGTCAAACGTAGGTTCAAAAAGCGTTCAAACGTGAGGCGTGAGCCGGACAGCTTACCTTTACGTAGACGTTAGGGGCTCCACAGGCTGAGCTCACCTCGCCACACCACAGGTTAGGTTCGGTTCGCTCGGCTCAGCGTAAAGCGCCGAGGTCAGGGTTACGTTCGTTCACCTTCGGGCGCCACACTTTCGGTTGAAAGGTCGCGACGGGACGACGTCGGCAGGCACGCCGCAAACGAACAAAAACGTACAGACGACGTCGAAAACCGCCGACAGACGGGGGAGCAGCACGACCACGACCAGATACCGAGCGCGAACGAGACACACGCGAACCACCCCCACCGGCCAAAGGGCACCACACGACAACCCAGAGCACCACGTGTCGACACCAGAGCAACCCGCCGCTCACGCGACATGGCTGGCACCGAAGGGCAACCGCCCGCAACTGCGCTTTCCGCGCCGGCCCGGATGCACGTCGTGCTACAACAACACCACTACCGTACACAGCCGCTGTTCACAACATCACTATCAATGGCGCGCCCGCGGCTCGCCGCCGTCGCAGTCGCAGCCCCAACGCCAGCACTTTTGCACCACCATTCACACGCACCGCACCACAGCTCGCCGACACAGCCGAACAAAACAAACACCACACAACAACAACAGCAACAACGCCGCCGCCTCTACTTGTGCCGGCGACCCACCCCGCCGATGGCGCACCTTTCCTTTCGCCAGCCGGCAATCGACACACACGCACCCACCCCCCCCCCCCCCGGGGCCCAGTGCAAAAAACAAAAACAAACAAAAAAAAACACAAACGACACGGGAAGCGCACACCGCCGCTTCGCGCGCACGCCACCAACCAGTCGTCGCCTCACAATAACAAACACAAACAAAATAAACTAACAACTAGGGCAACACAAAACAAAAACGCCTCGCACGAACCGCCCACAAAAAGGACAAGCACACGCACAGCCTCTGCTGACGACCACGACGCAGCGGCACGCTGCTCCTGTCCCGCGCCCCGCGCCCCACTCGATTCACAACTCACGCGACACCGTCAACGACGGGCTCGCTTACGCGCAACCTACCACCTTTCCGCCAACGACGCACAGCCCCAGCCCCACCCGACGACGCCCGTGGCAACGACTGCACTTTCACCACCGCCTCCCCCTTCCCCCCCCAAAACACACACACACACACACACACACACACACAGAGCCAGCCAAAAACGCACTCGCGACCCACACATGCACGTGCATCGCCACACGCCAACCAGTCAACGTCGACAACCACACGCACGGCTCGAAACGAAACCGGCGTCCTTCCACGTTGCCATCAAGCTACGCGACACAAGACACAAGGAACCAACACAACAGCCGGCCCCACTAATTCCCACTCTCACGCCGCAAAAAGCACACCGAAACCGCCAAACGCACGCACATTCCCCTTCGCACTGACACCGACCGGCTCGCTACCACACACCTCTCGGCAGCCGTTTCACGCCAATTCGCCACACCGGCCCCACAGTCGACAAGCGCCCGCCCTGTACGGCACACGCAACGACGCAGCGCAGCAAAGGGCGCCCGCAACACATACCTCTCCTCCTCCCTCTCTCTCTCCGCCGCCCGACGCGCCAACCGCCACACCACACCGCCAGCCACTCGCAAATTGTGCACTGCCACCAGCCACACGTCCAACACGCCGCGCCGCCTCCGGCCACCCGCCAGGGGGCGCTCACGTCCGCGACAACAGCGCGGCCCGCCGGGCCGGGCCGAACCGAACCGAGCCGCCGCTGCTCTGCACTCGGCACGGCCACACCCTGCTGCAGACCGGGCTCGTCTCTCTGTACGCGTCTGCCTGCGCATCAACACAACACGACCTTTTTTTTTTTTTTTTTTTTTTCCTCTCTACCGCCATCCCTTCTTCTCGCGTTTTACTCGTTGTTGCAGCAGCGGCGCACACCTACACATCCACAGCCCCAGCCCCAGCCCCAGCCGAGCCGGCCTCACCTCAGGGCCCGCCGCCAGCGTCTCCTCCTCGGGCACAGGTGCGGTGCTGTGGCCGCCCATCCAACCGCATTGCTGGCCGTCCAGCCGCCAGGCGTTCCCACTGCCGCGAGCCACGCCGCGCACCGACCCTGCTGCAGAAAACGAAGCATAGCCAGAGACCGACCGATACACAAAGCAAGCCGTCGCCTCGCCTCTTGTCCTTCCTGCCTTCCTTCCGCCCCCGCCCTTCTCACACCACCGCCTCTCCACTTTCGCCCCCCCCCCCCCCCTCCTTCTTTTTTTTTTTTTTTGTTTTCTTCTTTCTTTCTTTCTTTCTTTCTTTCTTTCTTTCTTTCTTTCTTTGGCCCTCTCTCCTTCCCGCCATGGCGGTTACGGCACCGCCTGCAGCGGCAGATTTTTTTGCGCCCACACGCCTACTCCTACCACCATTAACCTTGCCCTGCCCTGCCCATCAACGTCGCAGTCGAACCGACGCTTGCCAACACACTGCCGACGTTCCTTTCTCTTTTCGGCCTACGCCCATTACGCGCCGCCGCCACAGCACCTTCCCTTCCCACAACACACCGACGTCATCACACGCACCCAAAACAGGGGCCACGACCGTGTTCCTCGCCCACTCCCATCCCGCACGGTACGCACATTCCCAACTATTACCGCGCACCCTCCCTTTCCAATCTGTGTGTCTCTGTGTCTGCGTCCTGTCCGCGCGTGACGCCTCTCAACATCCGCCGTCCCCCGTCCCCCGTCCCGTTTTCGCCCCCATGCCGTCGTCGCGCCGCCTCCTCCCCGTCCACCGCCGCCCCTGTCCGCCCCGCACCACACCATACACCGCTGCTTGTCCCGGCCGTTGCCACCAAAGGCGCCGACCGCAAACGCGCCACGCCGCAGCCCCCGTGCGTCTCGCGCTCGCTTGCATCTCCGTGCCGACGCTGCCTCTCTTCCCGCTCGCACTCGACCTCGACAACACAGTCTTTGGCTCCGCCACTGCGTGTTCCGGTGGTACGCACGCTGCAACACGTATGTATTCATTACCAGAGCGATGGCGAGGCATGACAGCATCTCTGTCTGACCAGAGAGTTATTTATCGTTGCTAGTCGGCGCTTGGACCGCGCCAGACGACAGTAGTGGCACGCACCGGGTCGCCAGGAACAGTTGTTATATATATTGTAGCGCGAGTCGGGAGAGGTAGTAGTCGGTCGACAGTAGTAGCGGGTGGACGGTTGTACTGAGCGGGCGTCGGCGGCGTGCTCTGCTCGTCTCGCGACTCTGGTCACGGTTCGGGACGATGTATAGTATATTGTGTTATAATCAAAAGGTAGTGTGAAGCTGCATTTTGCGCAAATCTGATAACGTATGTTCATTGTACTTATTTTGTTCAACAACAAAAGCCCCACTATTACTTTTTTCTAACGTAACTTTTGTCTTTTAACGAAAAACATTCACTTTTTAAAGACTACTTCCTATGGCATTTCCCTCCAAGGAGTGCAATTAATTACCAGCCAGCACTCATTCATTGCACACAGCTGTGTAAGGGGTATCTACAATTGAGGAGCGGATACAAATGCAATTTTTTTTTGTTTTTTTTTGTGTGTTGTAACCTCCCCGCAAAATTTAAAATAATGGACAATGTTATTTACGGATGCTAATGGACATTGCGCTAATTGTAACCTCGCCCACAATGAGAGGTATTGAAAATGGCAACAAACATGTGAATTTCGCAATCTGACTCAAATATAAATTCTTCACAACATTTAAAGTCCGTTCAGTGACAAGAAACTTCGATTAAACCGAACTATCGGTCTTTGGCCCTGTGCAAAACAATCAGAATTAAAAGTCTTACCTCGGAATAAATGGATGTCACAACATTTCTGCTCTTGTTTGTTGCGCAGCGCTTGGAGGAACTGCATTGCAAATAATAATATTCTCTTTTTGTTGTGATTTTAGTGCAATCTTTCTTCAAAGACGTGGAATGAAATGTGAAGTGCAACGAACTCTTTAGTTCAATAAACAATTAAATGTTTGAAAAATGCTTTTGAAATAAAAATTAGTATTGGGGAACTTGTTGGAGAATAATTACAATAAATAAAATTGTTCATTATCTAATGATTATATTAATTAACAGTATACCTTATTCACCATCTTGACCAGTGTTGCCGACCGCCTACATCACACAACCGCACTCGGCTGCTACTACTGACCGACCGCTCTGCATGACGACTATTAGCGTACTGCACGCGACGACTACTGACAGAGTACAGCCCTCAACTAGACAGACCTACAGACTCGCAACGACTGACTGACTGACTGACTGACTGACTGAGAACCGCTCGCAACACTCGCGCGGTCCAGCGCAAACTCTCTGGTCACAGACGCTACAATGTCTCGCCATCGCTGCTATGTTACATACGTGTTTCAGTGTCTTTTTCATTGGGGTAACGATCTTTGGCTCTTTTTATTCTGGATACAGGGCCAAAGGTCAACGCTGCTGCCCTTATACAATTTATCAGGTTTCATTATGTCTGTTGCAATGTTACATACGGTTCATTCTTTCATTCATATTATCGTTGGGTTTGTTTTGTAGGGACGTTAACATTCTGGCACATTTTTATTATCATCGGACCCTCTGCTACTTGTGCAGGGAGGTTATACCTGGGTCCATTTCCATTTCCATTTACATTCTAATATTGATAGACCTTTTGTTTTCTTTTTTGTTTCTTGTTGTTTTTCCTTCTTTTTTTTTGTTTTGTTTTTCCCGCTCTCACCACCACCACCACCGCCGCATCACGCCTTCCGTTTTCTTGGTTTCTTTTCTGTTCTTCAACTGCTTCAACATCACCGCGCCCCATTTCCACACCACAGCCATCAGCCTCCAAGACGGGCAGGCGCAGTGTGCCATTTCCGGCGCACAAGCACACCCGTACGGTACTCTCCTCGCCCCCACGCCACCAACAACACAGCGACCACGCGGCTTTCAGGCACGGCACGGCACCGGCGAAATGCGCCGCCCCCGCCCCTCCGCGCATCCGTCCGTCTCGCCACGTTCACTGACAGCCGCGTCTGCGGCTACACCACGACAACCACAACACAACACCGCTCCCCTCCCTGGCAACTCATTGTTTTTCTCCTCCTCTTTTGCACAAACCACAACGCCGAGCACAGGCGCAAGCCACCCACACCGCGCCCCTCCCCGTCCCGCCTCTCTTTGGCCGCCGCTCCTCGTTTGCCCCCTCCCATCTCCCGAAATGCCATGCCATGCCAGCAGCGTTACGCATGCCCCTCCCCTGTCCACACAACACTACCGCCAAACGAACAGCCTTCCGGGCCACATGCAGGGCACGCCCACCTCCAAACACTGCCAATTCACGGACGCACACACTCACTTTCTCGACACCTTTCTGTACGGAGGGTGCGTCATCTCGACCGTGACAGAGTGACGGCAACTATCGACGATCCATTTCCCCCCACTGGTAAAACATGTCCACTAACACCTACATACATCATTCAAGTACACAGACAATAGCATACACACAATGGGAGGGCACACGAACATGGACGGCACGGCACTGTCATACACTCTTCCTCAGAACCATATCAACAAACGTTACGTACATCCGGGAAAGCGAAAGCGAAAGCAAAGGCAAAGCCCAATGCAGCCGTCAAAGGTAACGTTCACCACGGCAGACACTTGCAGCCGCGCCGCCGTTAAACGCATTTTCAGTGCGGCTCCAATACGCCTCCGACACGGGAACGTTCCGTTGCTCTACGAATGCGTTTCTCCCCTTTTTCCCTTCCTCTCTCTTTTGCCCCCCCTCCTTGCACTCTTGCCTCATTCCTCACGTTCTGCCCAGACATTCGACCGATCAAAGTCAACCCTTCGTTACCGTTCTCAGCGCGACGGTGTACAACAGTATGACGGGTGTGCCCAAGACTTCGGTTCAGTTGCGTGACGCCGGTCTATCGCGCCGATCGACAGTTACTCAGGGGGCGACGGATCGGACCACGTCACCGACACACAAAACACTTTCAAACAAACAAATACATACCGGATGGACACAGACAAACACGTGTACAGACATTCGCCAAACAAACGACCGCCGCCGCCGCCGCCGTCGTCGTCTAGCGTCGCGCTTACTGTACTGCACTGGACACGCGTGCATCTTGAATGACGACATCGGTGTGCGTGCGTCGTACGCAATCAGTCAGACACGGCTATCAGAAATCAGAGTCGAATGGTACATCATCGTGCGTGTCGCCGTACACGTACAGTACAATACAACAACAATGCGTCTTAATGGCACGTTCATTTCAACGTCACTCACACACCTCCACGCTGCAGTTACGTCGCACCATTGTCAAAAACTCGGCGTACAGCAAAGGGAATAGTGGGCGGCAAAAAACAAACCAAACAACAAAAAACATTTCACATTTCACCCTCGCCATGTATGATGTGCAAAAAAAAAACAAACCCGCAAACGGCCGTCGTTACGGTGACACAAAAGTCGCCGATCGCACTGTCCCCCCCTCGCAGACAGGTAACACACACACACACACACACCCCAACACCAATGGGTCAAAACCACTCCAACGAGGCGTGCCACCATTCCACGCCACGGCGACCAACCTCGTGGCCGTACCCCGCAACACGCTTTGACGCGCCCCCCCACCCACAATCAAAATGCACACATACATCACAGCCGTCCACACAAACAACAACAACAACAATTCCGCCCTTCCCGCAAAAGGCAAGTTGGTGGCCCTGAAAAGGGCCGTTTTGCCGCTCTCGCAACGGAGGAGCCTTCTCCATCCTTCCTTCCATTCCAGAGCCACCTCCTTACTTGGAGCTCGTGTACTTGGTCACCGCCTTCGTGCCCTCGCTCACGGCGTGCTTGGCCAGCTCGCCAGGCAGCAACAGCCGCACAGCGGTCTGGATCTCGCGGGACGTGATGGTCGAGCGCTTGTTGTAGTGCGCCAGGCGAGAAGCCTCGGCCGCAATGCGCTCGAAAATGTCGTTCACGAAGCTGTTCATGATGCTCATCGCCTTCGACGAGATGCCCGTGTCAGGGTGCACCTGCTTCAGCACCTTGTAGATGTAGATGGCATAGCTCTCCTTCCTCTTGCGCTTCTTCTTCTTGTCGCCCTTCGAAATGTTCTTCTGCGCCTTGCCAGCCTTCTTGGCGGCCTTCCCGCTAGTCTTGGGCGGCATCTCGAACCAACGTACGGCAGCAGCAACACCAGTAGCAAGCGCTCCGCTCTAGTCAGCGTCTCCCCACACAGTGGCACCCGCCGCCAGCCGCCGCCGCACCTTTACCAGCTCGCCCTGTTGCGGCCGCCGACCAATGGGGCGCGCGCGCAACCGGCCGCCGCACCCGAGCCCATAAAGCACCCCCACCCCGGCTGCGCCGGCACGCACTCCGCTGCTCGACTCGCTGCCGCTCGCACCGGTCGTTTTCGTTTCCGTTTCGTGTGCACCGTCGCTAGCCCATCGCCATGTCCGGACGCGGAAAGGGAGGCAAAGTCAAGGGCAAGTCAAAGTCCCGCTCAAGCAGGGCTGGGCTCCAGTTCCCGGTCGGCAGAATCCACCGCCTCCTGCGCAAGGGAAACTACGCAGAGCGCGTCGGCGCCGGGGCGCCCGTCTACCTCGCCGCCGTCATGGAGTACCTCGCGGCTGAGGTGCTCGAGCTGGCCGGAAACGCGGCCCGCGACAACAAGAAGACGCGCATCATCCCGCGCCACCTGCAGCTTGCCATCCGCAACGACGAGGAGCTCAACAAGCTCCTGTCGGGCGTCACCATCGCACAGGGTGGTGTCCTGCCCAACATCCAGGCCGTCCTGCTGCCAAAGAAGACCGAGAAGAAGGCCTAAAGGAGGCCAGGCAATCGCAGCGCCGCGTGCTCCCCTGCACGCAACGCGCTTTGCCGGCTCGGCTCGGCCCACAACAATCGGCCCTTTTCAGGGCCACCACACAAACCTACGTCCAAAGCAAAATTTCAGTCGTCCTCGCCGCACCTTGTTTTGTTGTTTTAACTTTGCACTTTCACAGCACAGCCGCCGCCGGCGCACGTCCGCCATCTTGTCGTCCACACAGCCCGTGTGGCCCAACACACACACACACACACACACACATTTTGCACGGTCGCAGTCGCCTTCCAAACGACAACGGCAGCAATAATGACCATTGTTAAAGGGAGGCGTGTCGACACACCGCCCTCCACTCCCGCGCGCAACGGCCGTCGACACGAACGAAACAAACAGCTGATCCGGCCGCCTATGCCCACACGCCTTGCCTCGGAAACCCCAACGCCGCCGCAAACACACAGAGCCAAACCACGCAAGCAAATAATCACCGCCTCTCGCACAACAACACACAGCCCGCCATCTCCATCGCGATCGATACAAAGACACACAATAACAAACACAAACGAAGCAGCTCCACTCTCACACACACACAGCCAGCCACATGACACGTTTCCTTTCCTTCTCCCCTCCCAGTCACATCACGTCGCTCAAACGGAAAGAAACAAACAAACAACACACGCAGCAACAACACAGACTCTTTCGCACTTTTCAACTTCCGAACAGTGTGGTGGCCCTGAAAAGGGCCGTTTTCTAGTCTCTCCCACCCACAAGCACGGCCGCGGGAAGGCCAGCGCCCGCTGCGACGCAGCCTAACCGCCGAAACCGTACAGGGTGCGCCCCTGCCTCTTCAGGGCGTACACCACGTCCATGGCCGTCACAGTCTTGCGCTTGGCGTGCTCAGTGTACGTCACCGCGTCGCGGATCACGTTCTCCAGGAACACCTTCAGCACCCCGCGGGTCTCCTCGTAGATCAGACCAGAGATGCGCTTCACGCCGCCCCTGCGAGCCAGGCGGCGGATGGCGGGCTTCGTGATGCCCTGGATGTTGTCGCGCAACACCTTGCGGTGCCGCTTGGCGCCGCCCTTGCCGAGCCCCTTTCCTCCCTTGCCGCGGCCTGTCATCCTTCCTTCCTCGGGCAAAGCAAAACGTGCACAAACAGCAGCTGCAGCGTCTCGCGAGTCGGCTACGGTCTGCGCCCAGCGCGCCCGCCGCCCCCCTATATAGACTCTGGCCCGCCCTCCCCCCACCACGCGCAACCGAGGGCATATAAGCGCAGCACGGAGGCGCGCGGGCCCGTTGTCAAGGCAGCACCGGACGCCGCGCCGCACCTAACCTCCACGCACGCCGCTCCGCTACCGCTACCGCTACCGCCATGGCCCGCACAAAGCAAACGGCCCGCAAGTCCACCGGCGGAAAGGCGCCGCGCAAACAGCTCGCCACCAAGGCGGCGAGGAAGAGCGCGCCCGCCACCGGAGGCGTCAAGAAGCCCCACCGCTACAGGCCGGGCACCGTCGCCCTGCGAGAAATCAGGCGCTACCAGAAGAGCACAGAGCTGCTCATCCGCAAGCTGCCATTCCAGCGCCTAGTGCGCGAGATCGCCCAGGACTTCAAGACCGACCTGCGCTTCCAGAGCTCCGCAGTCATGGCCCTGCAGGAGGCCAGCGAGGCCTACCTCGTCGGCCTCTTCGAAGACACCAACCTGTGCGCCATCCACGCCAAGCGCGTCACCATCATGCCCAAGGACATCCAGCTCGCGCGCCGCATCCGCGGCGAGCGCGCCTAAACCGCGCCGCGGCACCGCACCGCACAAACAAAAACGGCCCTTTTCAGGGCCACTAACATCTCTCCGTCGCGAGCAAACTTTGTCGGTCGCCTGCCTCTCGCCCCGCAACCCAAAAAACAAAAACCACCACTTCCCGTCCGTCCGCCACACCCGCTCACTCTGCCTGCCTGCTAGCAGCGCGCAACAATCACACATCATCCCTCCCCGGCGCTCAAAGCGCACAATACCCAACGGCCGACGTCACACCGCACGGGTGGCTGGCCGGCCGCCGCCGCTTTCGTTTTTCGAAATCAAAAACAAAAAAAACCCGCACTCCACTCCGACGGCCAACGGCCAGGCAGGCTCGCTCGCTCGCTCTACACGCCACCGAAATCCCCCGCCGACTCCTTCCCACATCTCAACGTGCCCCCCGTTGCAAAACATAACACACACACAAAGGAACAAAACAAAGACCAGACACGACAGACATCCGAGAAGAACGAACGCAGGCAAGCCAACCAACGTATTCAAACAAAACAACGTGACAGAAAACCAACCGTCGGCCGCCGCCACAAAACAAACACGGCGACAATCAACCACGACATCAGCAACAACACCGCTTACCGCTACCGCCGCCCACACCCGCCACCGACCCCCGCAATCCAACCACCACGGCACGCAAACAGCATCCCCACGGGCATACAGAAACGCCAGACAGACAGACACACACCCACACCAAACGCAACACGACAATCAAAACCTTCCCCGACGTGCTTTGATGGCCCTGAGAAGGGCCGTTTTGGGCCGCGCGTCTCTTGCGCGCCACTAGACGACGACGGGCGGTGGGGACGACGGAGTCAAGCGCCAAACCCTTCCTTTCCCATCTCTTTCTCCTCTACTCTACTTCTTCTTCTTGGGCGAAGCCTTCGCCTTAGACGGCGTCGTCGCCTTCTTCGGGCGCGGCGCCTTCGGCTTCTTCGTCGGAACCTTGGCGGCCTTCTTCGCCTTCGACGGCGACTTGGCCTTGGCCGGCTTGGCCGCAGCCGCCTTCTTCGCACCCGCGGGAGCGGCCGACGCCGCAGACGCCTTCTTGGCGGCGCCCGCCTTCCGACCGGTCGCCGCCTTCACGCCACCAGCCTTCTTTGCGCCGGCCGCACGGGCGCCCTTCTTCTCCTTGCTGGCCGGAGCGGCGCGCTTCTTCTTGGCACCGCCAGCACGAGCCTTGCCGCCCTCGGCCGCCCCCCCGCCGCCGGCGCCGGCAAGCTTGAACGAGCCGGACGCGCCCTTCCCCTTCGTCTGCACCAGCTCGCCCGCCACGACGGCCGACTTGAGGTACTTCTTGATAAACGGCGCCAGCTTCTCCGCGTCCAGCTTGTAGTGCGCGGCTATGTACTTCTTGATCGCCTGCAGCGACGACCCGCCGCGCTCCTTCAGACTCTTGATGGCGGCCGTCACCATCTCAGAGGTGCGCGGGTGCGCAGGCTTGGCGCGCGGCTTCTTCGCAGACGACGCAGACTTGGCCTTCTTCGTAGTGCCGGTGGCGGCGGGTGCCGCAGCAGTCTCGTTCGTAGCCGCCTGATCTGCCATTTCGACGACGCGCCTAACACACAGCGAGAGCGAGAGCGAGAGCGAGCGGGACGGCAGGCACGCAAGCACAGCACAGCAGAGCAGAGAATCACAAGGGCCCAGCCAGTGTCGCGGGCGGGCGCGGACGGCCGAGAGAGCGGCCGCCACTCTGCGCGCCGCCGCGCCGCGCCTCCCGCGCTTGCTACCGCCCAACGTCCGACAGCCTGTGCGGAGCAGCCCCAAACCTGCGCCACAACCGCCCGCGCCTTTCAAACCACCGAGGATGGGGCTACACACAGCCACACCACAGTCGCCAACCAGTCGCCACGGCAGCGCCGCAAACCACGGCCAAACTGCAGCTACCGCGCGCTACAGCCTGGGTCGGCCCGCCGAGAATCGCCGCCCCCGCCCAAATGCCGCCCCCACAGCCCCAGCCGACGACCCGCCACAATGGCCAAACCTTCGGCAAAACTCCCACACCGTCGCCGCGGCAGCCCGGCCAGCGCGGCCGGCGCCACAGCCACACAAGCCGAGGCGTGCGGCGATGACGGCCGTGCAAACGCGCCTCCGCCGCCCCATCGCCTTCCGTCGCCCTCCCGCCGTTTCCCGATCGGCCCGCAGCCGTCGGGCCACATCGCGCGCCGTCCTCCTCCTCTCGCCCGCCAACATTCACAGCCGTTTCTCAACAATTGCCCGCCGCAAACGGACGCCGCCTGCGCAACAGGCGCCGCCGCCCCTCGCCGCTTCCGACCCAACCCCTCGACCGAGGCAAACCGCAATCCGAATCTACAGACCAACCCAATCTGCCGTCAGCACACACGACAGCCGACCTTACACGTTACGCGTTACACATTACGTGTACACGTCTAGGTTAGGTTAGGTTAGGTTAGGTGGACGTGGGTTAGGTTAAGGGGACTTGGGTTAGGTTAAGCGTCAAACTTAGGTTAAGCATTCAAACACGTCAGGCGTCAGAGGTTAGGTTAGGTTAGGTTAGGTTAGGTTAGGTTAGGTTCGGTTAGGTTACACGTTAGGTTAAGGGGTCAGTGCTAGGTTAAGAAGCGTCAAACGTAGGTTCAAAAAGCGTTCAAACGTGAGGCGTGAGCCGGACAGCTTACCTTTACGTAGACGTTAGGGGCTCCACAGGCTGAGCTCACCTCGCCACACCACAGGTTAGGTTCGGTTCGCTCGGCTCAGCGTAAAGCGCCGAGGTCAGGGTTACGTTCGTTCACCTTCGGGCGCCACACTTTCGGTTGAAAGGTCGCGACGGGACGACGTCGGCAGGCACGCCGCAAACGAACAAAAACGTACAGACGACGTCGAAAACCGCCGACAGACGGGGGAGCAGCACGACCACGACCAGATACCGAGCGCGAACGAGACACACGCGAACCACCCCCACCGGCCAAAGGGCACCACACGACAACCCAGAGCACCACGTGTCGACACCAGAGCAACCCGCCGCTCACGCGACATGGCTGGCACCGAAGGGCAACCGCCCGCAACTGCGCTTTCCGCGCCGGCCCGGATGCACGTCGTGCTACAACAACACCACTACCGTACACAGCCGCTGTTCACAACATCACTATCAATGGCGCGCCCGCGGCTCGCCGCCGTCGCAGTCGCAGCCCCAACGCCAGCACTTTTGCACCACCATTCACACGCACCGCACCACAGCTCGCCGACACAGCCGAACAAAACAAACACCACACAACAACAACAGCAACAACGCCGCCGCCTCTACTTGTGCCGGCGACCCACCCCGCCGATGGCGCACCTTTCCTTTCGCCAGCCGGCAATCGACACACACGCACCCACCCCCCCCCCCCCCGGGGCCCAGTGCAAAAAACAAAAACAAACAAAAAAAAACACAAACGACACGGGAAGCGCACACCGCCGCTTCGCGCGCACGCCACCAACCAGTCGTCGCCTCACAATAACAAACACAAACAAAATAAACTAACAACTAGGGCAACACAAAACAAAAACGCCTCGCACGAACCGCCCACAAAAAGGACAAGCACACGCACAGCCTCTGCTGACGACCACGACGCAGCGGCACGCTGCTCCTGTCCCGCGCCCCGCGCCCCACTCGATTCACAACTCACGCGACACCGTCAACGACGGGCTCGCTTACGCGCAACCTACCACCTTTCCGCCAACGACGCACAGCCCCAGCCCCACCCGACGACGCCCGTGGCAACGACTGCACTTTCACCACCGCCTCCCCCTTCCCCCCCCAAAACACACACACACACACACACACACACACACAGAGCCAGCCAAAAACGCACTCGCGACCCACACATGCACGTGCATCGCCACACGCCAACCAGTCAACGTCGACAACCACACGCACGGCTCGAAACGAAACCGGCGTCCTTCCACGTTGCCATCAAGCTACGCGACACAAGACACAAGGAACCAACACAACAGCCGGCCCCACTAATTCCCACTCTCACGCCGCAAAAAGCACACCGAAACCGCCAAACGCACGCACATTCCCCTTCGCACTGACACCGACCGGCTCGCTACCACACACCTCTCGGCAGCCGTTTCACGCCAATTCGCCACACCGGCCCCACAGTCGACAAGCGCCCGCCCTGTACGGCACACGCAACGACGCAGCGCAGCAAAGGGCGCCCGCAACACATACCTCTCCTCCTCCCTCTCTCTCTCCGCCGCCCGACGCGCCAACCGCCACACCACACCGCCAGCCACTCGCAAATTGTGCACTGCCACCAGCCACACGTCCAACACGCCGCGCCGCCTCCGGCCACCCGCCAGGGGGCGCTCACGTCCGCGACAACAGCGCGGCCCGCCGGGCCGGGCCGAACCGAACCGAGCCGCCGCTGCTCTGCACTCGGCACGGCCACACCCTGCTGCAGACCGGGCTCGTCTCTCTGTACGCGTCTGCCTGCGCATCAACACAACACGACCTTTTTTTTTTTTTTTTTTTTTTCCTCTCTACCGCCATCCCTTCTTCTCGCGTTTTACTCGTTGTTGCAGCAGCGGCGCACACCTACACATCCACAGCCCCAGCCCCAGCCCCAGCCGAGCCGGCCTCACCTCAGGGCCCGCCGCCAGCGTCTCCTCCTCGGGCACAGGTGCGGTGCTGTGGCCGCCCATCCAACCGCATTGCTGGCCGTCCAGCCGCCAGGCGTTCCCACTGCCGCGAGCCACGCCGCGCACCGACCCTGCTGCAGAAAACGAAGCATAGCCAGAGACCGACCGATACACAAAGCAAGCCGTCGCCTCGCCTCTTGTCCTTCCTGCCTTCCTTCCGCCCCCGCCCTTCTCACACCACCGCCTCTCCACTTTCGCCCCCCCCCCCCCCTCCTTCTTTTTTTTTTTTTTGTTTTCTTCTTTCTTTCTTTCTTTCTTTCTTTCTTTCTTTCTTTCTTTCTTTGGCCCTCTCTCCTTCCCGCCATGGCGGTTACGGCACCGCCTGCAGCGGCAGATTTTTTTGCGCCCACACGCCTACTCCTACCACCATTAACCTTGCCCTGCCCTGCCCATCAACGTCGCAGTCGAACCGACGCTTGCCAACACACTGCCGACGTTCCTTTCTCTTTTCGGCCTACGCCCATTACGCGCCGCCGCCACAGCACCTTCCCTTCCCACAACACACCGACGTCATCACACGCACCCAAAACAGGGGCCACGACCGTGTTCCTCGCCCACTCCCATCCCGCACGGTACGCACATTCCCAACTATTACCGCGCACCCTCCCTTTCCAATCTGTGTGTCTCTGTGTCTGCGTCCTGTCCGCGCGTGACGCCTCTCAACATCCGCCGTCCCCCGTCCCCCGTCCCGTTTTCGCCCCCATGCCGTCGTCGCGCCGCCTCCTCCCCGTCCACCGCCGCCCCTGTCCGCCCCGCACCACACCATACACCGCTGCTTGTCCCGGCCGTTGCCACCAAAGGCGCCGACCGCAAACGCGCCACGCCGCAGCCCCCGTGCGTCTCGCGCTCGCTTGCATCTCCGTGCCGACGCTGCCTCTCTTCCCGCTCGCACTCGACCTCGACAACACAGTCTTTGGCTCCGCCACTGCGTGTTCCGGTGGTACGCACGCTGCAACACGTATGTATTCATTACCAGAGCGATGGCGAGGCATGACAGCATCTCTGTCTGACCAGAGAGTTATTTATCGTTGCTAGTCGGCGCTTGGACCGCGCCAGACGACAGTAGTGGCACGCACCGGGTCGCCAGGAACAGTTGTTATATATATTGTAGCGCGAGTCGGGAGAGGTAGTAGTCGGTCGACAGTAGTAGCGGGTGGACGGTTGTACTGAGCGGGCGTCGGCGGCGTGCTCTGCTCGTCTCGCGACTCTGGTCACGGTTCGGGACGATGTATAGTATATTGTGTTATAATCAAAAGGTAGTGTGAAGCTGCATTTTGCGCAAATCTGATAACGTATGTTCATTGTACTTATTTTGTTCAACAACAAAAGCCCCACTATTACTTTTTTCTAACGTAACTTTTGTCTTTTAACGAAAAACATTCACTTTTTAAAGACTACTTCCTATGGCATTTCCCTCCAAGGAGTGCAATTAATTACCAGCCAGCACTCATTCATTGCACACAGCTGTGTAAGGGGTATCTACAATTGAGGAGCGGATACAAATGCAATTTTTTTTTGTTTTTTTTTGTGTGTTGTAACCTCCCCGCAAAATTTAAAATAATGGACAATGTTATTTACGGATGCTAATGGACATTGCGCTAATTGTAACCTCGCCCACAATGAGAGGTATTGAAAATGGCAACAAACATGTGAATTTCGCAATCTGACTCAAATATAAATTCTTCACAACATTTAAAGTCCGTTCAGTGACAAGAAACTTCGATTAAACCGAACTATCGGTCTTTGGCCCTGTGCAAAACAATCAGAATTAAAAGTCTTACCTCGGAATAAATGGATGTCACAACATTTCTGCTCTTGTTTGTTGCGCAGCGCTTGGAGGAACTGCATTGCAAATAATAATATTCTCTTTTTGTTGTGATTTTAGTGCAATCTTTCTTCAAAGACGTGGAATGAAATGTGAAGTGCAACGAACTCTTTAGTTCAATAAACAATTAAATGTTTGAAAAATGCTTTTGAAATAAAAATTAGTATTGGGGAACTTGTTGGAGAATAATTACAATAAATAAAATTGTTCATTATCTAATGATTATATTAATTAACAGTATACCTTATTCACCATCTTGACCAGTGTTGCCGACCGCCTACATCACACAACCGCACTCGGCTGCTACTACTGACCGACCGCTCTGCATGACGACTATTAGCGTACTGCACGCGACGACTACTGACAGAGTACAGCCCTCAACTAGACAGACCTACAGACTCGCAACGACTGACTGACTGACTGACTGACTGACTGAGAACCGCTCGCAACACTCGCGCGGTCCAGCGCAAACTCTCTGGTCACAGACGCTACAATGTCTCGCCATCGCTGCTATGTTACATACGTGTTTCAGTGTCTTTTTCATTGGGGTAACGATCTTTGGCTCTTTTTATTCTGGATACAGGGCCAAAGGTCAACGCTGCTGCCCTTATACAATTTATCAGGTTTCATTATGTCTGTTGCAATGTTACATACGGTTCATTCTTTCATTCATATTATCGTTGGGTTTGTTTTGTAGGGACGTTAACATTCTGGCACATTTTTATTATCATCGGACCCTCTGCTACTTGTGCAGGGAGGTTATACCTGGGTCCATTTCCATTTCCATTTACATTCTAATATTGATAGACCTTTTGTTTTCTTTTTTGTTTCTTGTTGTTTTTCCTTCTTTTTTTTTGTTTTGTTTTTCCCGCTCTCACCACCACCACCACCGCCGCATCACGCCTTCCGTTTTCTTGGTTTCTTTTCTGTTCTTCAACTGCTTCAACATCACCGCGCCCCATTTCCACACCACAGCCATCAGCCTCCAAGACGGGCAGGCGCAGTGTGCCATTTCCGGCGCACAAGCACACCCGTACGGTACTCTCCTCGCCCCCACGCCACCAACAACACAGCGACCACGCGGCTTTCAGGCACGGCACGGCACCGGCGAAATGCGCCGCCCCCGCCCCTCCGCGCATCCGTCCGTCTCGCCACGTTCACTGACAGCCGCGTCTGCGGCTACACCACGACAACCACAACACAACACCGCTCCCCTCCCTGGCAACTCATTGTTTTTCTCTCCTCCTCTTTTGCACAAACCACAACGCCGAGCACAGGCGCAAGCCACCCACACCGCGCCCCTCCCCGTCCCGCCTCTCTTTGGCCGCCGCTCCTCGTTTGCCCCCTCCCATCTCCCGAAATGCCATGCCATGCCAGCAGCGTTACGCATGCCCCTCCCCTGTCCACACAACACTACCGCCAAACGAACAGCCTTCCGGGCCACATGCAGGGCACGCCCACCTCCAAACACTGCCAATTCACGGACGCACACACTCACTTTCTCGACACCTTTCTGTACGGAGGGTGCGTCATCTCGACCGTGACAGAGTGACGGCAACTATCGACGATCCATTTCCCCCCACTGGTAAAACATGTCCACTAACACCTACATACATCATTCAAGTACACAGACAATAGCATACACACAATGGGAGGGCACACGAACATGGACGGCACGGCACTGTCATACACTCTTCCTCAGAACCATATCAACAAACGTTACGTACATCCGGGAAAGCGAAAGCGAAAGCAAAGGCAAAGCCCAATGCAGCCGTCAAAGGTAACGTTCACCACGGCAGACACTTGCAGCCGCGCCGCCGTTAAACGCATTTTCAGTGCGGCTCCAATACGCCTCCGACACGGGAACGTTCCGTTGCTCTACGAATGCGTTTCTCCCCTTTTTCCCTTCCTCTCTCTTTTGCCCCCCCTCCTTGCACTCTTGCCTCATTCCTCACGTTCTGCCCAGACATTCGACCGATCAAAGTCAACCCTTCGTTACCGTTCTCAGCGCGACGGTGTACAACAGTATGACGGGTGTGCCCAAGACTTCGGTTCAGTTGCGTGACGCCGGTCTATCGCGCCGATCGACAGTTACTCAGGGGGCGACGGATCGGACCACGTCACCGACACACAAAACACTTTCAAACAAACAAATACATACCGGATGGACACAGACAAACACGTGTACAGACATTCGCCAAACAAACGACCGCCGCCGCCGCCGCCGTCGTCGTCTAGCGTCGCGCTTACTGTACTGCACTGGACACGCGTGCATCTTGAATGACGACATCGGTGTGCGTGCGTCGTACGCAATCAGTCAGACACGGCTATCAGAAATCAGAGTCGAATGGTACATCATCGTGCGTGTCGCCGTACACGTACAGTACAATACAACAACAATGCGTCTTAATGGCACGTTCATTTCAACGTCACTCACACACCTCCACGCTGCAGTTACGTCGCACCATTGTCAAAAACTCGGCGTACAGCAAAGGGAATAGTGGGCGGCAAAAAACAAACCAAACAACAAAAAACATTTCACATTTCACCCTCGCCATGTATGATGTGCAAAAAAAAAACAAACCCGCAAACGGCCGTCGTTACGGTGACACAAAAGTCGCCGATCGCACTGTCCCCCCCTCGCAGACAGGTAACACACACACACACACACACCCCAACACCAATGGGTCAAAACCACTCCAACGAGGCGTGCCACCATTCCACGCCACGGCGACCAACCTCGTGGCCGTACCCCGCAACACGCTTTGACGCGCCCCCCCACCCACAATCAAAATGCACACATACATCACAGCCGTCCACACAAACAACAACAACAACAATTCCGCCCTTCCCGCAAAAGGCAAGTTGGTGGCCCTGAAAAGGGCCGTTTTGCCGCTCTCGCAACGGAGGAGCCTTCTCCATCCTTCCTTCCATTCCAGAGCCACCTCCTTACTTGGAGCTCGTGTACTTGGTCACCGCCTTCGTGCCCTCGCTCACGGCGTGCTTGGCCAGCTCGCCAGGCAGCAACAGCCGCACAGCGGTCTGGATCTCGCGGGACGTGATGGTCGAGCGCTTGTTGTAGTGCGCCAGGCGAGAAGCCTCGGCCGCAATGCGCTCGAAAATGTCGTTCACGAAGCTGTTCATGATGCTCATCGCCTTCGACGAGATGCCCGTGTCAGGGTGCACCTGCTTCAGCACCTTGTAGATGTAGATGGCATAGCTCTCCTTCCTCTTGCGCTTCTTCTTCTTGTCGCCCTTCGAAATGTTCTTCTGCGCCTTGCCAGCCTTCTTGGCGGCCTTCCCGCTAGTCTTGGGCGGCATCTCGAACCAACGTACGGCAGCAGCAACACCAGTAGCAAGCGCTCCGCTCTAGTCAGCGTCTCCCCACACAGTGGCACCCGCCGCCAGCCGCCGCCGCACCTTTACCAGCTCGCCCTGTTGCGGCCGCCGACCAATGGGGCGCGCGCGCAACCGGCCGCCGCACCCGAGCCCATAAAGCACCCCCACCCCGGCTGCGCCGGCACGCACTCCGCTGCTCGACTCGCTGCCGCTCGCACCGGTCGTTTTCGTTTCCGTTTCGTGTGCACCGTCGCTAGCCCATCGCCATGTCCGGACGCGGAAAGGGAGGCAAAGTCAAGGGCAAGTCAAAGTCCCGCTCAAGCAGGGCTGGGCTCCAGTTCCCGGTCGGCAGAATCCACCGCCTCCTGCGCAAGGGAAACTACGCAGAGCGCGTCGGCGCCGGGGCGCCCGTCTACCTCGCCGCCGTCATGGAGTACCTCGCGGCTGAGGTGCTCGAGCTGGCCGGAAACGCGGCCCGCGACAACAAGAAGACGCGCATCATCCCGCGCCACCTGCAGCTTGCCATCCGCAACGACGAGGAGCTCAACAAGCTCCTGTCGGGCGTCACCATCGCACAGGGTGGTGTCCTGCCCAACATCCAGGCCGTCCTGCTGCCAAAGAAGACCGAGAAGAAGGCCTAAAGGAGGCCAGGCAATCGCAGCGCCGCGTGCTCCCCTGCACGCAACGCGCTTTGCCGGCTCGGCTCGGCCCACAACAATCGGCCCTTTTCAGGGCCACCACACAAACCTACGTCCAAAGCAAAATTTCAGTCGTCCTCGCCGCACCTTGTTTTGTTGTTTTAACTTTGCACTTTCACAGCACAGCCGCCGCCGGCGCACGTCCGCCATCTTGTCGTCCACACAGCCCGTGTGGCCCAACACACACACACACACACACACACATTTTGCACGGTCGCAGTCGCCTTCCAAACGACAACGGCAGCAATAATGACCATTGTTAAAGGGAGGCGTGTCGACACACCGCCCTCCACTCCCGCGCGCAACGGCCGTCGACACGAACGAAACAAACAGCTGATCCGGCCGCCTATGCCCACACGCCTTGCCTCGGAAACCCCAACGCCGCCGCAAACACACAGAGCCAAACCACGCAAGCAAATAATCACCGCCTCTCGCACAACAACACACAGCCCGCCATCTCCATCGCGATCGATACAAAGACACACAATAACAAACACAAACGAAGCAGCTCCACTCTCACACACACACAGCCAGCCACATGACACGTTTCCTTTCCTTCTCCCCTCCCAGTCACATCACGTCGCTCAAACGGAAAGAAACAAACAAACAACACACGCAGCAACAACACAGACTCTTTCGCACTTTTCAACTTCCGAACAGTGTGGTGGCCCTGAAAAGGGCCGTTTTCTAGTCTCTCCCACCCACAAGCACGGCCGCGGGAAGGCCAGCGCCCGCTGCGACGCAGCCTAACCGCCGAAACCGTACAGGGTGCGCCCCTGCCTCTTCAGGGCGTACACCACGTCCATGGCCGTCACAGTCTTGCGCTTGGCGTGCTCAGTGTACGTCACCGCGTCGCGGATCACGTTCTCCAGGAACACCTTCAGCACCCCGCGGGTCTCCTCGTAGATCAGACCAGAGATGCGCTTCACGCCGCCCCTGCGAGCCAGGCGGCGGATGGCGGGCTTCGTGATGCCCTGGATGTTGTCGCGCAACACCTTGCGGTGCCGCTTGGCGCCGCCCTTGCCGAGCCCCTTTCCTCCCTTGCCGCGGCCTGTCATCCTTCCTTCCTCGGGCAAAGCAAAACGTGCACAAACAGCAGCTGCAGCGTCTCGCGAGTCGGCTACGGTCTGCGCCCAGCGCGCCCGCCGCCCCCCTATATAGACTCTGGCCCGCCCTCCCCCCACCACGCGCAACCGAGGGCATATAAGCGCAGCACGGAGGCGCGCGGGCCCGTTGTCAAGGCAGCACCGGACGCCGCGCCGCACCTAACCTCCACGCACGCCGCTCCGCTACCGCTACCGCTACCGCCATGGCCCGCACAAAGCAAACGGCCCGCAAGTCCACCGGCGGAAAGGCGCCGCGCAAACAGCTCGCCACCAAGGCGGCGAGGAAGAGCGCGCCCGCCACCGGAGGCGTCAAGAAGCCCCACCGCTACAGGCCGGGCACCGTCGCCCTGCGAGAAATCAGGCGCTACCAGAAGAGCACAGAGCTGCTCATCCGCAAGCTGCCATTCCAGCGCCTAGTGCGCGAGATCGCCCAGGACTTCAAGACCGACCTGCGCTTCCAGAGCTCCGCAGTCATGGCCCTGCAGGAGGCCAGCGAGGCCTACCTCGTCGGCCTCTTCGAAGACACCAACCTGTGCGCCATCCACGCCAAGCGCGTCACCATCATGCCCAAGGACATCCAGCTCGCGCGCCGCATCCGCGGCGAGCGCGCCTAAACCGCGCCGCGGCACCGCACCGCACAAACAAAAACGGCCCTTTTCAGGGCCACTAACATCTCTCCGTCGCGAGCAAACTTTGTCGGTCGCCTGCCTCTCGCCCCGCAACCCAAAAAACAAAAACCACCACTTCCCGTCCGTCCGCCACACCCGCTCACTCTGCCTGCCTGCTAGCAGCGCGCAACAATCACACATCATCCCTCCCCGGCGCTCAAAGCGCACAATACCCAACGGCCGACGTCACACCGCACGGGTGGCTGGCCGGCCGCCGCTTTCGTTTTTCGAAATCAAAAACAAAAAAAACCCGCACTCCACTCCGACGGCCAACGGCCAGGCAGGCTCGCTCGCTCGCTCTACACGCCACCGAAATCCCCCGCCGACTCCTTCCCACATCTCAACGTGCCCCCCGTTGCAAAACATAACACACACACAAAGGAACAAAACAAAGACCAGACACGACAGACATCCGAGAAGAACGAACGCAGGCAAGCCAACCAACGTATTCAAACAAAACAACGTGACAGAAAACCAACCGTCGGCCGCCGCCACAAAACAAACACGGCGACAATCAACCACGACATCAGCAACAACACCGCTTACCGCTACCGCCGCCCACACCCGCCACCGACCCCCGCAATCCAACCACCACGGCACGCAAACAGCATCCCCACGGGCATACAGAAACGCCAGACAGACAGACACACACCCACACCAAACGCAACACGACAATCAAAACCTTCCCCGACGTGCTTTGATGGCCCTGAGAAGGGCCGTTTTGGGCCGCGCGTCTCTTGCGCGCCACTAGACGACGACGGGCGGTGGGGACGACGGAGTCAAGCGCCAAACCCTTCCTTTCCCATCTCTTTCTCCTCTACTCTACTTCTTCTTCTTGGGCGAAGCCTTCGCCTTAGACGGCGTCGTCGCCTTCTTCGGGCGCGGCGCCTTCGGCTTCTTCGTCGGAACCTTGGCGGCCTTCTTCGCCTTCGACGGCGACTTGGCCTTGGCCGGCTTGGCCGCAGCCGCCTTCTTCGCACCCGCGGGAGCGGCCGACGCCGCAGACGCCTTCTTGGCGGCGCCCGCCTTCCGACCGGTCGCCGCCTTCACGCCACCAGCCTTCTTTGCGCCGGCCGCACGGGCGCCCTTCTTCTCCTTGCTGGCCGGAGCGGCGCGCTTCTTCTTGGCACCGCCAGCACGAGCCTTGCCGCCCTCGGCCGCCCCCCCGCCGCCGGCGCCGGCAAGCTTGAACGAGCCGGACGCGCCCTTCCCCTTCGTCTGCACCAGCTCGCCCGCCACGACGGCCGACTTGAGGTACTTCTTGATAAACGGCGCCAGCTTCTCCGCGTCCAGCTTGTAGTGCGCGGCTATGTACTTCTTGATCGCCTGCAGCGACGACCCGCCGCGCTCCTTCAGACTCTTGATGGCGGCCGTCACCATCTCAGAGGTGCGCGGGTGCGCAGGCTTGGCGCGCGGCTTCTTCGCAGACGACGCAGACTTGGCCTTCTTCGTAGTGCCGGTGGCGGCGGGTGCCGCAGCAGTCTCGTTCGTAGCCGCCTGATCTGCCATTTCGACGACGCGCCTAACACACAGCGAGAGCGAGAGCGAGAGCGAGCGGGACGGCAGGCACGCAAGCACAGCACAGCAGAGCAGAGAATCACAAGGGCCCAGCCAGTGTCGCGGGCGGGCGCGGACGGCCGAGAGAGCGGCCGCCACTCTGCGCGCCGCCGCGCCGCGCCTCCCGCGCTTGCTACCGCCCAACGTCCGACAGCCTGTGCGGAGCAGCCCCAAACCTGCGCCACAACCGCCCGCGCCTTTCAAACCACCGAGGATGGGGCTACACACAGCCACACCACAGTCGCCAACCAGTCGCCACGGCAGCGCCGCAAACCACGGCCAAACTGCAGCTACCGCGCGCTACAGCCTGGGTCGGCCCGCCGAGAATCGCCGCCCCCGCCCAAATGCCGCCCCCACAGCCCCAGCCGACGACCCGCCACAATGGCCAAACCTTCGGCAAAACTCCCACACCGTCGCCGCGGCAGCCCGGCCAGCGCGGCCGGCGCCACAGCCACACAAGCCGAGGCGTGCGGCGATGACGGCCGTGCAAACGCGCCTCCGCCGCCCCATCGCCTTCCGTCGCCCTCCCGCCGTTTCCCGATCGGCCCGCAGCCGTCGGGCCACATCGCGCGCCGTCCTCCTCCTCTCGCCCGCCAACATTCACAGCCGTTTCTCAACAATTGCCCGCCGCAAACGGACGCCGCCTGCGCAACAGGCGCCGCCGCCCCTCGCCGCTTCCGACCCAACCCCTCGACCGAGGCAAACCGCAATCCGAATCTACAGACCAACCCAATCTGCCGTCAGCACACACGACAGCCGACCTTACACGTTACGCGTTACACATTACGTGTACACGTCTAGGTTAGGTTAGGTTAGGTTAGGTGGACGTGGGTTAGGTTAAGGGGACTTGGGTTAGGTTAAGCGTCAAACTTAGGTTAAGCATTCAAACACGTCAGGCGTCAGAGGTTAGGTTAGGTTAGGTTAGGTTAGGTTAGGTTAGGTTCGGTTAGGTTACACGTTAGGTTAAGGGGTCAGTGCTAGGTTAAGAAGCGTCAAACGTAGGTTCAAAAAGCGTTCAAACGTGAGGCGTGAGCCGGACAGCTTACCTTTACGTAGACGTTAGGGGCTCCACAGGCTGAGCTCACCTCGCCACACCACAGGTTAGGTTCGGTTCGCTCGGCTCAGCGTAAAGCGCCGAGGTCAGGGTTACGTTCGTTCACCTTCGGGCGCCACACTTTCGGTTGAAAGGTCGCGACGGGACGACGTCGGCAGGCACGCCGCAAACGAACAAAAACGTACAGACGACGTCGAAAACCGCCGACAGACGGGGGAGCAGCACGACCACGACCAGATACCGAGCGCGAACGAGACACACGCGAACCACCCCCACCGGCCAAAGGGCACCACACGACAACCCAGAGCACCACGTGTCGACACCAGAGCAACCCGCCGCTCACGCGACATGGCTGGCACCGAAGGGCAACCGCCCGCAACTGCGCTTTCCGCGCCGGCCCGGATGCACGTCGTGCTACAACAACACCACTACCGTACACAGCCGCTGTTCACAACATCACTATCAATGGCGCGCCCGCGGCTCGCCGCCGTCGCAGTCGCAGCCCCAACGCCAGCACTTTTGCACCACCATTCACACGCACCGCACCACAGCTCGCCGACACAGCCGAACAAAACAAACACCACACAACAACAACAGCAACAACGCCGCCGCCTCTACTTGTGCCGGCGACCCACCCCGCCGATGGCGCACCTTTCCTTTCGCCAGCCGGCAATCGACACACACGCACCCACCCCCCCCCCCCCCGGGGCCCAGTGCAAAAAACAAAAACAAACAAAAAAAAACACAAACGACACGGGAAGCGCACACCGCCGCTTCGCGCGCACGCCACCAACCAGTCGTCGCCTCACAATAACAAACACAAACAAAATAAACTAACAACTAGGGCAACACAAAACAAAAACGCCTCGCACGAACCGCCCACAAAAAGGACAAGCACACGCACAGCCTCTGCTGACGACCACGACGCAGCGGCACGCTGCTCCTGTCCCGCGCCCCGCGCCCCACTCGATTCACAACTCACGCGACACCGTCAACGACGGGCTCGCTTACGCGCAACCTACCACCTTTCCGCCAACGACGCACAGCCCCAGCCCCACCCGACGACGCCCGTGGCAACGACTGCACTTTCACCACCGCCTCCCCCTTCCCCCCCCAAAACACACACACACACACACACACACACACACAGAGCCAGCCAAAAACGCACTCGCGACCCACACATGCACGTGCATCGCCACACGCCAACCAGTCAACGTCGACAACCACACGCACGGCTCGAAACGAAACCGGCGTCCTTCCACGTTGCCATCAAGCTACGCGACACAAGACACAAGGAACCAACACAACAGCCGGCCCCACTAATTCCCACTCTCACGCCGCAAAAAGCACACCGAAACCGCCAAACGCACGCACATTCCCCTTCGCACTGACACCGACCGGCTCGCTACCACACACCTCTCGGCAGCCGTTTCACGCCAATTCGCCACACCGGCCCCACAGTCGACAAGCGCCCGCCCTGTACGGCACACGCAACGACGCAGCGCAGCAAAGGGCGCCCGCAACACATACCTCTCCTCCTCCCTCTCTCTCTCCGCCGCCCGACGCGCCAACCGCCACACCACACCGCCAGCCACTCGCAAATTGTGCACTGCCACCAGCCACACGTCCAACACGCCGCGCCGCCTCCGGCCACCCGCCAGGGGGCGCTCACGTCCGCGACAACAGCGCGGCCCGCCGGGCCGGGCCGAACCGAACCGAGCCGCCGCTGCTCTGCACTCGGCACGGCCACACCCTGCTGCAGACCGGGCTCGTCTCTCTGTACGCGTCTGCCTGCGCATCAACACAACACGACCTTTTTTTTTTTTTTTTTTTTTTCCTCTCTACCGCCATCCCTTCTTCTCGCGTTTTACTCGTTGTTGCAGCAGCGGCGCACACCTACACATCCACAGCCCCAGCCCCAGCCCCAGCCGAGCCGGCCTCACCTCAGGGCCCGCCGCCAGCGTCTCCTCCTCGGGCACAGGTGCGGTGCTGTGGCCGCCCATCCAACCGCATTGCTGGCCGTCCAGCCGCCAGGCGTTCCCACTGCCGCGAGCCACGCCGCGCACCGACCCTGCTGCAGAAAACGAAGCATAGCCAGAGACCGACCGATACACAAAGCAAGCCGTCGCCTCGCCTCTTGTCCTTCCTGCCTTCCTTCCGCCCCCGCCCTTCTCACACCACCGCCTCTCCACTTTCGCCCCCCCCCCCCCCTCCTTCTTTTTTTTTTTTTTGTTTTCTTCTTTCTTTCTTTCTTTCTTTCTTTCTTTCTTTCTTTCTTTCTTTGGCCCTCTCTCCTTCCCGCCATGGCGGTTACGGCACCGCCTGCAGCGGCAGATTTTTTTGCGCCCACACGCCTACTCCTACCACCATTAACCTTGCCCTGCCCTGCCCATCAACGTCGCAGTCGAACCGACGCTTGCCAACACACTGCCGACGTTCCTTTCTCTTTTCGGCCTACGCCCATTACGCGCCGCCGCCACAGCACCTTCCCTTCCCACAACACACCGACGTCATCACACGCACCCAAAACAGGGGCCACGACCGTGTTCCTCGCCCACTCCCATCCCGCACGGTACGCACATTCCCAACTATTACCGCGCACCCTCCCTTTCCAATCTGTGTGTCTCTGTGTCTGCGTCCTGTCCGCGCGTGACGCCTCTCAACATCCGCCGTCCCCCGTCCCCCGTCCCGTTTTCGCCCCCATGCCGTCGTCGCGCCGCCTCCTCCCCGTCCACCGCCGCCCCTGTCCGCCCCGCACCACACCATACACCGCTGCTTGTCCCGGCCGTTGCCACCAAAGGCGCCGACCGCAAACGCGCCACGCCGCAGCCCCCGTGCGTCTCGCGCTCGCTTGCATCTCCGTGCCGACGCTGCCTCTCTTCCCGCTCGCACTCGACCTCGACAACACAGTCTTTGGCTCCGCCACTGCGTGTTCCGGTGGTACGCACGCTGCAACACGTATGTATTCATTACCAGAGCGATGGCGAGGCATGACAGCATCTCTGTCTGACCAGAGAGTTATTTATCGTTGCTAGTCGGCGCTTGGACCGCGCCAGACGACAGTAGTGGCACGCACCGGGTCGCCAGGAACAGTTGTTATATATATTGTAGCGCGAGTCGGGAGAGGTAGTAGTCGGTCGACAGTAGTAGCGGGTGGACGGTTGTACTGAGCGGGCGTCGGCGGCGTGCTCTGCTCGTCTCGCGACTCTGGTCACGGTTCGGGACGATGTATAGTATATTGTGTTATAATCAAAAGGTAGTGTGAAGCTGCATTTTGCGCAAATCTGATAACGTATGTTCATTGTACTTATTTTGTTCAACAACAAAAGCCCCACTATTACTTTTTTCTAACGTAACTTTTGTCTTTTAACGAAAAACATTCACTTTTTAAAGACTACTTCCTATGGCATTTCCCTCCAAGGAGTGCAATTAATTACCAGCCAGCACTCATTCATTGCACACAGCTGTGTAAGGGGTATCTACAATTGAGGAGCGGATACAAATGCAATTTTTTTTTGTTTTTTTTTGTGTGTTGTAACCTCCCCGCAAAATTTAAAATAATGGACAATGTTATTTACGGATGCTAATGGACATTGCGCTAATTGTAACCTCGCCCACAATGAGAGGTATTGAAAATGGCAACAAACATGTGAATTTCGCAATCTGACTCAAATATAAATTCTTCACAACATTTAAAGTCCGTTCAGTGACAAGAAACTTCGATTAAACCGAACTATCGGTCTTTGGCCCTGTGCAAAACAATCAGAATTAAAAGTCTTACCTCGGAATAAATGGATGTCACAACATTTCTGCTCTTGTTTGTTGCGCAGCGCTTGGAGGAACTGCATTGCAAATAATAATATTCTCTTTTTGTTGTGATTTTAGTGCAATCTTTCTTCAAAGACGTGGAATGAAATGTGAAGTGCAACGAACTCTTTAGTTCAATAAACAATTAAATGTTTGAAAAATGCTTTTGAAATAAAAATTAGTATTGGGGAACTTGTTGGAGAATAATTACAATAAATAAAATTGTTCATTATCTAATGATTATATTAATTAACAGTATACCTTATTCACCATCTTGACCAGTGTTGCCGACCGCCTACATCACACAACCGCACTCGGCTGCTACTACTGACCGACCGCTCTGCATGACGACTATTAGCGTACTGCACGCGACGACTACTGACAGAGTACAGCCCTCAACTAGACAGACCTACAGACTCGCAACGACTGACTGACTGACTGACTGACTGACTGAGAACCGCTCGCAACACTCGCGCGGTCCAGCGCAAACTCTCTGGTCACAGACGCTACAATGTCTCGCCATCGCTGCTATGTTACATACGTGTTTCAGTGTCTTTTTCATTGGGGTAACGATCTTTGGCTCTTTTTATTCTGGATACAGGGCCAAAGGTCAACGCTGCTGCCCTTATACAATTTATCAGGTTTCATTATGTCTGTTGCAATGTTACATACGGTTCATTCTTTCATTCATATTATCGTTGGGTTTGTTTTGTAGGGACGTTAACATTCTGGCACATTTTTATTATCATCGGACCCTCTGCTACTTGTGCAGGGAGGTTATACCTGGGTCCATTTCCATTTCCATTTACATTCTAATATTGATAGACCTTTTGTTTTCTTTTTTGTTTCTTGTTGTTTTTCCTTCTTTTTTTTTGTTTTGTTTTTCCCGCTCTCACCACCACCACCACCGCCGCATCACGCCTTCCGTTTTCTTGGTTTCTTTTCTGTTCTTCAACTGCTTCAACATCACCGCGCCCCATTTCCACACCACAGCCATCAGCCTCCAAGACGGGCAGGCGCAGTGTGCCATTTCCGGCGCACAAGCACACCCGTACGGTACTCTCCTCGCCCCCACGCCACCAACAACACAGCGACCACGCGGCTTTCAGGCACGGCACGGCACCGGCGAAATGCGCCGCCCCCGCCCCTCCGCGCATCCGTCCGTCTCGCCACGTTCACTGACAGCCGCGTCTGCGGCTACACCACGACAACCACAACACAACACCGCTCCCCTCCCTGGCAACTCATTGTTTTTCTCCTCCTCTTTTGCACAAACCACAACGCCGAGCACAGGCGCAAGCCACCCACACCGCGCCCCTCCCCGTCCCGCCTCTCTTTGGCCGCCGCTCCTCGTTTGCCCCCTCCCATCTCCCGAAATGCCATGCCATGCCAGCAGCGTTACGCATGCCCCTCCCCTGTCCACACAACACTACCGCCAAACGAACAGCCTTCCGGGCCACATGCAGGGCACGCCCACCTCCAAACACTGCCAATTCACGGACGCACACACTCACTTTCTCGACACCTTTCTGTACGGAGGGTGCGTCATCTCGACCGTGACAGAGTGACGGCAACTATCGACGATCCATTTCCCCCCACTGGTAAAACATGTCCACTAACACCTACATACATCATTCAAGTACACAGACAATAGCATACACACAATGGGAGGGCACACGAACATGGACGGCACGGCACTGTCATACACTCTTCCTCAGAACCATATCAACAAACGTTACGTACATCCGGGAAAGCGAAAGCGAAAGCAAAGGCAAAGCCCAATGCAGCCGTCAAAGGTAACGTTCACCACGGCAGACACTTGCAGCCGCGCCGCCGTTAAACGCATTTTCAGTGCGGCTCCAATACGCCTCCGACACGGGAACGTTCCGTTGCTCTACGAATGCGTTTCTCCCCTTTTTCCCTTCCTCTCTCTTTTGCCCCCCCTCCTTGCACTCTTGCCTCATTCCTCACGTTCTGCCCAGACATTCGACCGATCAAAGTCAACCCTTCGTTACCGTTCTCAGCGCGACGGTGTACAACAGTATGACGGGTGTGCCCAAGACTTCGGTTCAGTTGCGTGACGCCGGTCTATCGCGCCGATCGACAGTTACTCAGGGGGCGACGGATCGGACCACGTCACCGACACACAAAACACTTTCAAACAAACAAATACATACCGGATGGACACAGACAAACACGTGTACAGACATTCGCCAAACAAACGACCGCCGCCGCCGCCGCCGTCGTCGTCTAGCGTCGCGCTTACTGTACTGCACTGGACACGCGTGCATCTTGAATGACGACATCGGTGTGCGTGCGTCGTACGCAATCAGTCAGACACGGCTATCAGAAATCAGAGTCGAATGGTACATCATCGTGCGTGTCGCCGTACACGTACAGTACAATACAACAACAATGCGTCTTAATGGCACGTTCATTTCAACGTCACTCACACACCTCCACGCTGCAGTTACGTCGCACCATTGTCAAAAACTCGGCGTACAGCAAAGGGAATAGTGGGCGGCAAAAAACAAACCAAACAACAAAAAACATTTCACATTTCACCCTCGCCATGTATGATGTGCAAAAAAAAAACAAACCCGCAAACGGCCGTCGTTACGGTGACACAAAAGTCGCCGATCGCACTGTCCCCCCCTCGCAGACAGGTAACACACACACACACACACACCCCAACACCAATGGGTCAAAACCACTCCAACGAGGCGTGCCACCATTCCACGCCACGGCGACCAACCTCGTGGCCGTACCCCGCAACACGCTTTGACGCGCCCCCCCCACCCACAATCAAAATGCACACATACATCACAGCCGTCCACACAAACAACAACAACAACAATTCCGCCCTTCCCGCAAAAGGCAAGTTGGTGGCCCTGAAAAGGGCCGTTTTGCCGCTCTCGCAACGGAGGAGCCTTCTCCATCCTTCCTTCCATTCCAGAGCCACCTCCTTACTTGGAGCTCGTGTACTTGGTCACCGCCTTCGTGCCCTCGCTCACGGCGTGCTTGGCCAGCTCGCCAGGCAGCAACAGCCGCACAGCGGTCTGGATCTCGCGGGACGTGATGGTCGAGCGCTTGTTGTAGTGCGCCAGGCGAGAAGCCTCGGCCGCAATGCGCTCGAAAATGTCGTTCACGAAGCTGTTCATGATGCTCATCGCCTTCGACGAGATGCCCGTGTCAGGGTGCACCTGCTTCAGCACCTTGTAGATGTAGATGGCATAGCTCTCCTTCCTCTTGCGCTTCTTCTTCTTGTCGCCCTTCGAAATGTTCTTCTGCGCCTTGCCAGCCTTCTTGGCGGCCTTCCCGCTAGTCTTGGGCGGCATCTCGAACCAACGTACGGCAGCAGCAACACCAGTAGCAAGCGCTCCGCTCTAGTCAGCGTCTCCCCACACAGTGGCACCCGCCGCCAGCCGCCGCCGCACCTTTACCAGCTCGCCCTGTTGCGGCCGCCGACCAATGGGGCGCGCGCGCAACCGGCCGCCGCACCCGAGCCCATAAAGCACCCCCACCCCGGCTGCGCCGGCACGCACTCCGCTGCTCGACTCGCTGCCGCTCGCACCGGTCGTTTTCGTTTCCGTTTCGTGTGCACCGTCGCTAGCCCATCGCCATGTCCGGACGCGGAAAGGGAGGCAAAGTCAAGGGCAAGTCAAAGTCCCGCTCAAGCAGGGCTGGGCTCCAGTTCCCGGTCGGCAGAATCCACCGCCTCCTGCGCAAGGGAAACTACGCAGAGCGCGTCGGCGCCGGGGCGCCCGTCTACCTCGCCGCCGTCATGGAGTACCTCGCGGCTGAGGTGCTCGAGCTGGCCGGAAACGCGGCCCGCGACAACAAGAAGACGCGCATCATCCCGCGCCACCTGCAGCTTGCCATCCGCAACGACGAGGAGCTCAACAAGCTCCTGTCGGGCGTCACCATCGCACAGGGTGGTGTCCTGCCCAACATCCAGGCCGTCCTGCTGCCAAAGAAGACCGAGAAGAAGGCCTAAAGGAGGCCAGGCAATCGCAGCGCCGCGTGCTCCCCTGCACGCAACGCGCTTTGCCGGCTCGGCTCGGCCCACAACAATCGGCCCTTTTCAGGGCCACCACACAAACCTACGTCCAAAGCAAAATTTCAGTCGTCCTCGCCGCACCTTGTTTTGTTGTTTTAACTTTGCACTTTCACAGCACAGCCGCCGCCGGCGCACGTCCGCCATCTTGTCGTCCACACAGCCCGTGTGGCCCAACACACACACACACACACACACACATTTTGCACGGTCGCAGTCGCCTTCCAAACGACAACGGCAGCAATAATGACCATTGTTAAAGGGAGGCGTGTCGACACACCGCCCTCCACTCCCGCGCGCAACGGCCGTCGACACGAACGAAACAAACAGCTGATCCGGCCGCCTATGCCCACACGCCTTGCCTCGGAAACCCCAACGCCGCCGCAAACACACAGAGCCAAACCACGCAAGCAAATAATCACCGCCTCTCGCACAACAACACACAGCCCGCCATCTCCATCGCGATCGATACAAAGACACACAATAACAAACACAAACGAAGCAGCTCCACTCTCACACACACACAGCCAGCCACATGACACGTTTCCTTTCCTTCTCCCCTCCCAGTCACATCACGTCGCTCAAACGGAAAGAAACAAACAAACAACACACGCAGCAACAACACAGACTCTTTCGCACTTTTCAACTTCCGAACAGTGTGGTGGCCCTGAAAAGGGCCGTTTTCTAGTCTCTCCCACCCACAAGCACGGCCGCGGGAAGGCCAGCGCCCGCTGCGACGCAGCCTAACCGCCGAAACCGTACAGGGTGCGCCCCTGCCTCTTCAGGGCGTACACCACGTCCATGGCCGTCACAGTCTTGCGCTTGGCGTGCTCAGTGTACGTCACCGCGTCGCGGATCACGTTCTCCAGGAACACCTTCAGCACCCCGCGGGTCTCCTCGTAGATCAGACCAGAGATGCGCTTCACGCCGCCCCTGCGAGCCAGGCGGCGGATGGCGGGCTTCGTGATGCCCTGGATGTTGTCGCGCAACACCTTGCGGTGCCGCTTGGCGCCGCCCTTGCCGAGCCCCTTTCCTCCCTTGCCGCGGCCTGTCATCCTTCCTTCCTCGGGCAAAGCAAAACGTGCACAAACAGCAGCTGCAGCGTCTCGCGAGTCGGCTACGGTCTGCGCCCAGCGCGCCCGCCGCCCCCCTATATAGACTCTGGCCCGCCCTCCCCCCACCACGCGCAACCGAGGGCATATAAGCGCAGCACGGAGGCGCGCGGGCCCGTTGTCAAGGCAGCACCGGACGCCGCGCCGCACCTAACCTCCACGCACGCCGCTCCGCTACCGCTACCGCTACCGCCATGGCCCGCACAAAGCAAACGGCCCGCAAGTCCACCGGCGGAAAGGCGCCGCGCAAACAGCTCGCCACCAAGGCGGCGAGGAAGAGCGCGCCCGCCACCGGAGGCGTCAAGAAGCCCCACCGCTACAGGCCGGGCACCGTCGCCCTGCGAGAAATCAGGCGCTACCAGAAGAGCACAGAGCTGCTCATCCGCAAGCTGCCATTCCAGCGCCTAGTGCGCGAGATCGCCCAGGACTTCAAGACCGACCTGCGCTTCCAGAGCTCCGCAGTCATGGCCCTGCAGGAGGCCAGCGAGGCCTACCTCGTCGGCCTCTTCGAAGACACCAACCTGTGCGCCATCCACGCCAAGCGCGTCACCATCATGCCCAAGGGACATCCAGCTCGCGCGCCGCATCCGCGGCGAGCGCGCCTAAACCGCGCCGCGGCACCGCACCGCACAAACAAAAACGGCCCTTTTCAGGGCCACTAACATCTCTCCGTCGCGAGCAAACTTTG